>NC_052357.1:65417507-65462512 GCF_009727055.1 Benincasa hispida | reverse complement strand
TAGGTTTTTGGACTGCGGGATCTAGACATTTTTTTATAAAAACATTGGAATCATTTTTACAACTTCCAGCTTGGGTACACTCCTCAGCAAACTGGCGCTATGTGTTGTAACGAATGGAAATATGACCTTTTTTGACATGTTTTGTTCCTATCAGTATTGATGAGTTATGTTCTTACTCAAATCGTTTTGGTTTTGAGTGAGACTGTAGGTATATTACTCAACTGTGTTCCTCCAAAAGTTGTTCTTCCCTGGAACACCTCTGGAGTTGTAACGGGCGTAAAGCTAGTTTTCACTGTTACTTACCCTCATTTTGGGGTTGCCTAACACATGTGCTTTGAGTATAATCCCAATGAATTTGTACACGATCGGGTTTATCCTTATGTAGTACCCCAAAGGTACACGAAGGGTTTAAATTTTTTATGATCAAGGAAAGCTAAAAGTGTTGTGTTTTTCAACAACTATAACTCCTTGGAGAGATATCATTATAAGGTGGAGCACAGTCCTCATGAAAGTAGTTGTTTTGCGTTAGCGTTCCAATGAATATGAACTAGCTTGAAACTTCAATAAGATAGTGTTTGAAGAACCTACATCAAAATAACAGAGAGTTTGTTGATGGGAGTTATCTTAGTTAGGTCGATTCTATACTTCTAAAAGTGTGGAAACCTTGATAGGCATGTAGTGAAGTTGCAATTTGCCTCATTTGCCTATAGGTTTTTTTCACTCAGAAATCTTACTATTTGTAAGCAGAATTGCAAACATTGAGATTTTCCGTTGTCTTATCAGAAGGCAATCGTAGGATGGATCGGTATGAATTTGGTCAAGCCATGGATGCCTCAAGATTGGAAGTTCGATGTACTTTTAAATCGGTAGGGATCTTTATTAGATCAGCCTGATTTGGGTAGTTAAGACTTTATTAGGTTTTAAAGTATGGATTCTTACCAAGCAGCAACAAGTGTGGTGCTGCATTGGCAAAGCGTAGCAAGACTGTTCAGGCTCCGAAACTTTTTTTGCAAAGTTGTTAATACGTCACGTTAGAGGGCGCCGTTTGACTTAATAAAGAAATTTCTCGATCTGTTCAGGCATGTTAAAGTCGATTCTACGAATCGTTTTCTGTCCACTTGCAGTTAATTCATAATCTATTGAGAATCTGGCAAAATGACATCAAAGACGGACCTTCTGAAAGGCAATCTTTAAAGAATACATTTATCATTAGTGCAACGCCGACTGGATCGTAGCGCCAAAGGTCAAAAGCAAAAAGGTTTTTTGCAAGCTGAATCGTGTCCATTTACGGGCGTCTGAAACAGGCTGTTCTCGATTCTTGGAACATTACGGTATTGGATTCAAGGTGGTGGTTAGTGTGCTGTGGTGGACAATTGTTATAATATGTTGTTGTACAATAGATTGACATTCAACGCTTCAGTAAGTCTCTTCTATGATTTGTATGATAGACTATCTTATCATAGCGATCTTGGGGTGGTGTAGGTCTATACTGACTAATAAGCTTGTAGACTCGGCGATACCTTAATTGCAAATGAAAGATTTTGGAGAGGCTCTAGGTTTCTTTCTAGGTATACATCATTTTCGGGATCGTTATAGACAAAGTCTAGCACGTCTCAGGCATCGTAATTTTTGACAACATGTAATTCAGTACTCGATGTTAGTAATTCTAACAGGGTCCTTACCTGCATTCAGGCATGGAGTCACTTTGTCTTAAGGACATTGTTCCTAAGTACGTCATTCAGAGATGAGGATAGAGGAGAGATAGATGGCCCATATGCGTCTCTCTAGTGGCAGTTGATGTACGCAGCTCTTTACTTTCGTCAGACATCACTACGGGTGGCTTGAGTCAGGTTTTATATCTTTTCGGTTTCAGTTCTTAACCATGCCAAAAGGGCATTGGATAGCATTTGTATAATGACGAGGACTCACATACTTGTGTATGGATCCAAATTTTTGATCCTTACTGGTACACAGATTTTGACTTTCAGACTGATTAAAGACTCTTTCGCAAGTCCCATCCAGGTTCACGTCTCTACTCATAACGGTAGGAGCGGTTGTGGGTCTGAAGTACTAAGAGAGGTTGCTTATCTCGTCGATCCCATCTATGGAGGTGAGTACGTAGCAGCTTTGCCGAAGCTGCTCTAAGGAGTCGTTCTGTCTGGCTTCAGGAAGTCTTGACATAATGGTAGGTTTCCAGAATGTAGCCTATTACCCTATTAAAAACTCTCCACCTCGATCCGATCGAAGTGTTTTAATCTGTCTATCCAATACGTTTTCAACTTCAGCCTTGAACTCTTTGAACTTTTCAAAGGATTCAGACTTTCGTTGCATAAGATAAACATACCCATACCTAGAGTAATCATCAATAAAACTGATAAAATACTCATAGCCACCTCGGGCTTGCACATTCATAGGACCACAAAGGTCAAATGTAATAACTCAAGAGGCTTTTTGGATCTATAAACTTTTCCAGTAAAAGGTCATTTAGTCATCTTACCCTCAAGGCAAGACTCACACACTGGTAAAGAATTTTCTTCTAGCTCACTTAGAAGTCCATTCTTCACCAATCTCTCAATCCTATTGAGATTGATGTGCCCTAAACAAAGATGCCGAAAATGGGCATTTTCTTTTGGAGAAATACATTGATGTTTTGATTGAGTTACGACAGTTTTAAACAACTTTATGTTATGGAGGGAATTAATGGCTAACGGCGTTAGCATATATAAATTACTTTCCAGATTTGCTGTACAACTAGTAATACCATATTTATGAATAAACTCTTTATCCACATTGAAAGAAATAGTGTATTTACATTGCAATAAACACTTTATAGAAATGAGGTTTCTCTTAAGCTCGGGAACAATATTATACATCATTCAAAACTAGAAACCTATTCTGTAAAGCTAACTAAAGCCCTCCCACTGCTACAGCTAAGACGACGTGCCCGCTGCCTACTCGCATTGTCATCTCACCAGACTCCAGCTGTCACCAAGATCTAATCCCCCCAAAAAGAAGAACAAACGTGATTAGTGGCGCCCAAATCAATTATCCAGGCAGAATCATCGTTCTCTACTAAACAAGTTTTAAGTACAAATAAATCATATTTACCTTTATCTGCCTTGGGGGCCTTTATTTCTTTCAGCTAGTGTGGACAGTTCTTCTTCTAGTGTCCATCCTGATTTCAGTGGAAACACTTTCCCTTTTCAACTGGTGGACGTCTTCTTGGGGCGACAGACAGTGGGTTAGTAGGTGTCTTCCCTTTTTCCCTTACCACCCTTCTTCTTTTTCCCCTTTGTAGAGTTAAAAGTAGAAGGTGCAGACTTCGTTCCAGAGGTCGAACCTCTATGGAATGTGCTAGAGGATGAAACAACATTTGCCTCACTCTTCTTCCTCTCCTTACTTTTCAGCAAAGATTGGTAGGTCTGCAACTCGTTGAGGAGAGTTGTAAGGTTATATTTCACTTTGTTAAAAATCACATTACTAACAAAGTGCAGGAAGCTCTCCAGCAAAGAATGCAGGATTATGCTAACCTGGGTGCCCTTATCGATGGTAAACCCATTCAACTCCGCCACATTGAAGTGGACCATAATGTTAAGCACATGTTCACGAACAGAGGTGTCTTCTTCCATTTTAGAGTTGAATATGTACTTAAGAGCCTCATGCATAAGCTGTTTAGACGATTGTCTAAACATCCTCCACAAGGACTCTATGATCTCACGCGCGTAGACCATGGGCTCATGTTTCTTAGCCAAGACTTCAGAAAGACTTGCCAAGATGTAGGCTTGGGCCTTCTCATTTGCCCGTGTCCATCGCTCGTATGTCTCTCGAAAATTTCGAGGACAGACCCTCGTAAAGGTGAACATGAGATCCTCGATGATAAGAATCGTCGTGATCATGTGTTTCCATGTTGAAAAATTATCGTCAGTTAATTTTTTGACGCTAAGCAAAGCTAACATGGTTGTTTCCATTTTGAAAAGTTGTTTCTAAAAATACGAATAAAACTTTATTAGATTTTGCTAAACCACATTTAACCAATTAGTTTTGCAAAACAGTTTCAAGTACCCTAAGTGAAAAACTTCTATTTTATAATGATACCCTAATGAGGTAGGACAAATGCCCTTTCGCTGGGATGAGACATTCTCAACCACTAGGCAGAACCAACTTTTGGAATTGAACCTAATAGCCACCATTCATTCGGTCTAGAACTGTTAACCTTTAACAATTCTGCGTAAGTGTGATCCTTCGCTTTCAGTACCAGAGTCCCATCCTAATGAGCCCACCGTATGGAAGAAGCAGATTAGGATAAGAGACTAAGTTACCTTATCCTCTTACAGGATATCAATTAAAGAAACACAAAACTACCATCATTTAAGTGGACACTCCCAGAGTTCCTCGAGACGATGCATAGTAACTTTATTCAACCCAACAAGGGAGACCGAGGGATATGCTGTCGTACTTTCTGCTCCCACTTACTATGAACACTCTCTCCATCCACCTTGATATTGACCTACCCAAACACCATTCGTTAGGGGGACACGCCAAAGATGCCTTGAGGCCGAGGGTAGATCTCACGGACTATTTAGAAAAAACATGAAAGGTTTAAGTGAAGCATCTCATGCCCCAAGTATCTCCTACTGAATGTTCTACCTAGGGGATCATTAACCTAGACAATCCGGCTACTGATTTTAGTCTAAGTCGTCTTTTTAAAACTATGCTCATAAACAATGTTTGTCTATGAAATATGAACAAGTTAAAGTAGTCACATTTAAACACTTTAATGAACTGTCCTTAACTTGCATGTATGCACCAAATCTATCTAATTCACCTTTCCAGGTAAGTTCCCAGGTAGGGGTGTTACGTTTCCGTCAACTTAAATACCCCAGCCTATATAGAACCCGCCTTAGACAAAAGGTCCCTTATAGATTTGCTACACTTTAATCTTTTATTAGTCAATTTAATCCTATTAAACTGATTAAAAGATTAAAGCCTTAGGGTTGCTAATTATATTAGAACCGTGATCTTATGTCTATGTGATCCAAGATTTAAACATTTTAAAACCATGAATTAAACCTAAGTGAGCGTACATATCTTTCTTATTTATTTTAGTTCTATTTTCTCTTTTAACTTTTAGAAAGAAACAACTAAAAAACCCATTGCACACAACTAGGTGTTTATAATACTTATAAAGTAACCTATGTGTCATGCTTCATGCAATGTCTGGTCATTACTATACATAACTTTTATATACGCGTAATAACCAAGCAAACATGCTTTCATTCACCCTCATACTATAACAATTATAATATAAAGATGATGCATGTCAATGCTTTTTATGCATGCATAAATATAACTCTTAGAATATATGATGCATGAGCATGCTCTTACAAAATTAAATCATGCTTCTCTAAATTATAATATTTACAATAAAGAGATGATACATGACCAATGCATAACCTAAGATGGAATTTATATATGTGCATACCATATGACATATACAAAACCACACATCGCATGTATTAAACCAAGGATTAATGGATCGGGATGAGCCTTTACAAAAAATCGGAATGAAATAACCCTATCTATTACGTTTTTCATCGAGCGAACCAGGTCTTGAACTGCTAGGAGGACTCCATCGTTTAGTAAACGTCGAAGATAAATGATCATCCAGTGCGTACTAGACGATAGGTGCAAAAGCTAAACGATCGCTTAGACGACAATGAGGTTGCGAAGCCTGATCGTTTATGCGATTACTTAACGCGGCGAAAGGTAAACGATTTACCGTGCGTTGTTAAGCAATCGTTTAGTTAGTTACTAAGCGATGAAGCTTGCTGAGCTAAACAATCGTCTAGTGTGTGCGCGCGTTAAACGATACGTGAACATCTCATCGTCTACACGACCCAATACTCAACTATTGCTTACCCCATCGTCTACACGACCCGATCAACCCTTAATTGTCTCCTTCCTTGAAGAACTACAACTCTTGCTCCGAACTTCTTCACGAACGACTCAAGACTCAAATTGACTTTGAATTACAAGCTCAATAACGATTAATAATGCCCAAAAATGCAGGGGCCTTTACAATCAATCGAAAATGTAAAAGAATTAAATAAAACTGAGGCTAACATCCCAGAAAACTCCATTAATCCGCACATCCACAACAATTTAATAATTAAACAAAGTAGACATGCACCCACCAAGAATGTATATGTAATTCGTTGCAACAATGGAATTGGAATATCATAACCTGGCTCTGATACCAATTGAAGGAACTCTTAACAAATATCATCCATGAGCATGTTTGGATTTTTCTGATTTCATTGTGATTGAAATACAACACATACATTCTAATAGAAAGTTATGCAAATTAACACTAATTAACGACATGCTTTGATAAATAAAAAACAAGGGAATGAGTTTTCATACCAATTAAAGACTCTCTTCAATCTCAAACTCAAATGCAGCGGATGAACCTCTATGAACTCTATCGCCCAACAAAACAGCCGGCTGCGGCAGCACGATCGTCTACATGAATAGCAACAACACGAACAAGCATGAACAAGTAAGAAGCGGGGACAACATCACCAGTTGGAGCCTTTGGTATTCTCGGAGTGAGAATCCAAAGTGTGGTCTTTGGTGGATTTGGTAGAGGTAGGAGGAAAAACTGATAGTGTAGACGATAAGCAAGTGGGAGAGACAGCTATTGTATAGCAGGGATGCTTATCGTTTAGACAAAGCTACACGATCGTGTAGGTTTTACTAAGCGATCGTCTAGTAAAATGTATACTATCGTTTAGCAAACGCGGCATGCTAGGCGATTGTTTAGGAAAGCTAAGCGATCGTTTAGGGAAAGGCGTTCGATTGTTTAGACACTGATGTGCGATCGTTTAGACGACGAGACTCTATCGTATGGGCTCTCAAGCTAGGCAATCGTTTACGTTTCCACATCGATTGCAATTTTTTCGAACTTCTTTTTTGCCTGAAACAAACTTTCATTTTATTCTTTGGTTACGATAACCGAACACGGCTGCTTCTACTAACGCACGATTGAAGAGAATAATTCAACCAATTATCTCATAATTAACCAATTTAATAATAATAAATGAATATAATCATATTATATTCTTATCCTATAGTTTGATATCATATATCTACTATAGTAATTTCTCCTCCACTTGATATAAATCATATTTATATCTAATTTCCTCCAAAATAATGTATCTCATGCATTTAGCCAATTATATCATATATAATTAACCGGTTCAATTATATTATATATAATCGAACTCTCTCTTGTCAATTTGAACATTTCAAACTGACCTAAACACTGATTCTCGACTTTATCCAAGCTACTTAGGGGACCTAATGGACCTGTGGCTCGAAGCTCCAACAGTATGTGAATAGCTGACTAAACTCTTTAGTCACGAGATCTACCATCCGTTAACTGTCAGACATTCCACTAAAAACCAACAGTTGAACTCTTCTTACACAGATATATTTCTGTGTCCATTGGATATAACCAATCATGAGTATGATGACCCTTCACAAATGCTCGTAAGTACACCTAGACCAATTTATTGTTTTGCCCCTGTAGTTGCATCTCACTTTTTAAATACCACTGATTCCTCTAATGAACAATACAACATAGTCCAACTATGTGTGAACACCTCTCAGGCCAAGAGAAGGTGTGTGACGCCACATCGTTCAAGCCTTAGAATCAGCCCTTAAGGGAGCTATCTATCTACTTACCCCTACTTCGGGGAAGGAGTGAATTCCATCTTGTATAGCTGAGTTTCCAGCTCCCAAATCAGACAAATCCCCAAAATGGTAGGTTTGAATCGACGACCTGACCACTTGCACCCACACAAATCAAAGGACCACCCTCAATGGCAGGATTTCCCAACTCACTTAGGATTGAGGTCATGTTACTTATGGTCATCCTAGTAAAGTAAAGTCTCTATCATGAATGGTGTTATATAACGATACGTTAACACTTCGTGGTCAGGTCTTATACAAACTCTTTGTATAGGACGCCCCCGCTCACATGTCCCCTACACATTGAATAGGATTAAAGCATTTGTGACAAGTCACAACACTTATGACCATTCCACAAAGCGGGCCGCATCCGTAGTGTTACCAGGATAAGACTTTCTTCCTATATCCATATACTATAGACCATTTTGGTTATCATTCAAGACATGATCCACTTGTATGTCACCACATACATGCTTAAGTTACATACAGATAACCAGGGATTTTATGTTTATTGGTTTGTGGTAAAGTAAATAAAACATACAACTCAGCAAATTCAAGATATAAAGTAAAATATCATATATTATACAACACAAGCGTTCGTACAAACTGTTTACAAACTACAAGACACGACACTTTAGGGAATCAACCTCAACAGTTAGAGCACTAAGTTTGAAACTGATAGAATGCTCAAGTCATAGATTAAAGGTGGGATCGTCAAAATTCTCAAGCCGCGTACTAAGATCGAAGCTAATAAGGGGTGGAAGTCAGAGCCGTTAGAGCATAGAGTTGGAAACTGACGGAATGATCAAGTCAAAGACTGAGGCTGGGATCGATGGAATCCTCAGGTCGCATACTAAAATCGAAGCCAATAGGGGGAGAAGATCAGAGCTGTTAGAGCAATAAGTTAGAAACCGATGGAATGCTCGAGTCAAAATTGAGGCTGGGACTGATTGAATCTGATAGCTTGTACAAATACAAGCTATTGTAGCCTTTTACTTAGAATTATGAGGGTTAATGAGCAAAATATGCATTAAAATGACTAAGGATTCATGTGAAAAAATGAGCTTGTGTCGATCAACGCTGAAAATTCTACTAACCCTATATCATGTGTTATCTTACGTCAAAATGTCTATTTTTGTTGTTTTCGCAGAAATTGATCGCATGCGTTGATCCCAAACCATCATAAAGTTGATCGTATGCGTTGATCTTAATGAAGAAAATTTGGTCGCATGAGAAGCGCAGCTACAACGATAGCCACAATGAGAAGATGATCGCGAAGTGGGTGGGATACGTTGATACTCTAGAAAAAACAATCATGAACGCATACCTCAAGAGTATCAAAGAGATAAGATCATGATGACATTTCACCTACTACGACAAGAATGGCAGGGAAAGTGCGAGATTACTAATGTTGTCGGCGTTTGAGCTCTACAAATAGAGCCTTGGAGCCCAAATTTAGAGCATCCGAGACTTTTGCCTTGAGCAGATTCCTGTGATCACAGACGAGAACATGAGCAAGACATTCTTTGAGAGTTCTTCACTTCCACAACTTCCTCCGATTGATGACCGGAGCTTCGCCAGAGATAGAGCTCGAGAGAGACTACTCCATCCATTGCACCACCGACAGCGTTGACACACATCTGATGAAAGCAAGAGATTGCCTACATTTAGCCCTCCACCTTTCTTCTTACCTCTGTGTTGTATTACATTTTGGCTGAAGACATTAATACATTCTGTAATCAATGCATCTTTTTAGTTCCTTCAACATCATTTTCATCATCATCTTCTACTTTACCACCTTTTACTTTCATTGCAATGAGTTAAATGCAAATTGCAAGAGTTATTGCATACTCAATCATGCGACATAGTGATATGATGCATGTAGTAAACCATCGAGAGGTGTGCATTGCGCGAGTATAGTATGTCAATCCTCTTTTCTTAGTGCGAGGCTATCACAATTCTTGTCTATGAGCTGAATAGCTATAACCAACTGCTCTAAAAGGTAAGTAGTGGAACTCACTAAGCAAAGTAAGCAGTGTTCCTAGAGATAGGAATAATCTTATGCTCAATGCAACCATGCGTTATAGAGATATAAGCATGTGGCTAACCATCGAGAGGTGTGCAATGGGTTAGTGTGGCGAGCTGGGATTACCCTTGTGACAAACTTAATGACTTGGTAAAATTTCTCTTCAACTCTACTTCTCCATGCATCTCTTTAGACGTTAACGGTTGTCGCATCTCCGCTAATTCTCATAGACAAACTTTAGTTGCTCAGTCTGTTTAGTTAGGAGTAGAAGTAGCGCATAGTTAATCGACTTCTTTCTCTTTATTTTTATTCACCGACTCAAACACATTACTTTATGAACATCATTTAGTTGCAAGTCCCTGTGTTCGACCTCGGATCATCCCGAGAAACTTACGTTCTCGTTATACTTAGCGAGAGAGCAAGAAAACTTGTGACAAGAACGCATGGTCATCGCATACACGATTAATGCATATTTCATATTCTTCAACTTATTGAACATCGCATGCACCATCAATGCATGATCAATGCCTGACCATCGACGCATAGCAAAATATCAACAAAACCAAAATATTTCTTCCATCAACTCAGACTACGTACTAAGATCGAAACCAATGAGGGGTAGAGATCAAAGCCGTTAGAGCATTGAATTGGAAACCGATGGAAAGCTCAAGTCAAAGACTGAGGCTGGGACTGACGGAATCTTCAGGCCGCATACTGAGATCGAAGCCAATAGGGGGCAAAGATCAGAGTCGTTAGAGCACTGAGTTTGAAACTGACAGAATACTCAAGTCAAAGACTGAGGCTGGGACTGATGGAATCCTCAGGTCGCATACTAAGATCAGATCCAATAGAGTGCTAAGATCCTCAAGGACTTAAGGTAGAATCTTCAGGTCACAGAATAGAATCGGGCTAGCAAGATGAATGTTAAAATTGACCCCCAAGCTACCTTGCGTTTTGTTCATAGCTGCAAAAAAGTGGGGGGAGGGGGGGTTGGGTTGGGTGGGGAGGTGCAAGTTAGTAAACTAAAATATATACGATTTAAAATGTAAAAAAATANGAGGGGGGGTTGGGTTGGGTGGGGAGGTGCAAGTTAGTAAACTAAAATATATACGATTTAAAATGTAAAAAAATAGTGATAGAAAATTTAAAGGGGGATTTGTTAAAAAAAATTGAATTAAATGGAATCAAATTGCGTTTTGTTCATAACCGCGGATTAAAAGGCAATTTCCTAATTTTTATTTTGAACTTTCTCATCTAGGGACATTTCAAAAGTGAGTAAGGAGCCAAATAATTTGTCTACTCTCAACTTTGTTATATCTTGAACTTCCTCAATAGTAGTGACTTTTATGTAAAATATCTTGGGTAGAGATCTATGTACCTTTCTGACAAGTTTTTCTTCTAGAATCTTTTCTCCGAGAGCAAACGACTCATTTGCAAGAAAACGTACATTAAATTCAGTAATGGATTCTTCATCGTGCATTTTAAGATGCTCAAACTTTGATACCATCAACTGCAACCTGGACATCTTTACTTTAGATGTTCCCTAATGAGCAACAGACAATATGTCCCACGTTTCCTTAGTTGAGACACAAATGTTAATTAATCTGAATATGTTACGATTTACACCATTGAATATGGCATTCAAGGCACGAGAATTTCCCAAAGAGTCTTCATCTTCTTCTCTAGACCACTAAGATCCTGAATTCAAAATTTCCTTTCCATCATCAGTTTTGATGGTAGGATGAGTCCATCCGGATACAACAACCTTCCAAGTTTTTCTATCAATAGACTTCAAAAAGGCAGTCATTCGAGCTTTCCAGTAAGAATAGTTTGTTCCATCAAGAACAAGTGGATGGGTGGTAGAGCCTCCTTCTTTGATTCTTTCCATGATCAAAGCACCTGAGATAAAGGTGAGTCACTCTAATACCAATTGAAAAAGAGCTAGGTGACTCATTATTCAATATATAGATCTTAAATAGAAAGCACTGACAACAACTGTAACAACAAAAAATACCAACAATAAGTAAACAAGTAAAAGTACACAGTAGTTAGTAACCCAGTTTGGTGATGACCATCTACGTCTAGGGGGCAGAAAGCCTAGGAAAGATAATCCATTAATATTAAAGAGTTAAGTAATTTATAGCATAGTACTTATCTGTAATACAACAACTACTACAGTGGCTCACGTAGAGCTTAACTCACACTGCACCTAGGCTCCCCTTAGATGTGAGACTCCCTCCCAACTAAACTTAGGCTCCCCTTAAGTATGTTAATATTAGCATCTGACACTTCAGCACCTGACAGTGTGTGAGACTCCTCTCAACTTGAATATCTTCCTCTTGGACCAGTAAACTCCCTTCACTGAAAACGCTTAGGTCCCCCTAAGACAAAGAATTCCTTCTCTGAAGTTAAGTTTTAGGCTTCCCATAAGACTAAGAATCCCTTCTTTGTTAGCAATGGGTTAGGCTCCCCTTAAGACTATAAAACTTTTCAAAATGTTTCACTCAATAGATGGATAACATGCAGAGTGAGCAAACGAGCAAGAACATGATGTAGAATTGTTTGGTCGAAGTACAGAAAAACGTCTTTCTCAATTACAAAAATGTGGCAATCCTAAACGGTCTACAAAACTCACTTTAAATAAACACACCCAATAAAGAAAATAAGCCTTCATTAGGAATAAAAAGTTGTAACACCTGGACTCTCACAAGATTCCTTAGGTTGAGAGAAGAACTCATATTTAAAACCTTGGAAGGAAAAAAAGTTTGGCTAAGTCCCTAAACTATGCCTTGGAGTTAAGAATACTTGATGGGAACCTAAGCTGGAAATTTGAAGGGTAGAATTTTGGCTAAGTGTCTGAACTATGCTTTAGAGGGAACATTGGCACTTAGAAAAAATTTTAAGTGTTAGGACCATGTGGTTAGAAGTGAAGTATGTGTTTATCTACAAAAGAAGAGGATAAAAAAAGTTTGGTCAAGTATTGAGAGAAAAATGTTGGAATTCAAGAATTGAAAGCATAGTAGATTGGAGTCAGAATTTTGGTTAAGTGTTTAAACTATGCTTTGGGCCTAGAAAAGCTTAAGGGCATGAGTTGGCCTAAAAGCAGCAAAATTTAGCTAAGTATTAAAAATGAAGATTGGAAGCATAGTTGAGCATTTAGGAGGGATAAATGTGCCTAAACACTTAGGAGAAAATGAAGCCATGCATTTGAACCTTGAGAGGGGAAGTTTGAACTTATAGCATGGTCAAAAAATTGGCTTAGTGTTAATGGCAGGAGTTGAACGCATAGTTTAGTCCATAGGGGGAAGAATTGGTTAAGTGTTGGACAACCATGCATTGAACTTTGCACGACAAAGTGAGAAAATAGGGTTGGATGCGTAGTGTGAGAGTGGTGAACGCATGGTGTGTTAAAGCTGAAAATTTGGCTAAGTGTTGAAAGTGAGAGTTTGATGCATAGCCACTAGAGAAGTTGAAATGTGACTAAAGTGTTTAGACTATAGTTTGGAGGGAGTTAAGAGACTTAGGAGAACCTTCAACTGGTGAAATTAGGTGTGCAAAAGTTGAGTAGGAGTGGAACACATGGAACATTTAGGGTTGAAAATTTGACTAAGTGTTGGACAGCTTGTTGGACACACACCATAGTAGGGGCATGTTGGATGCCTAGGGTGTGGAAAATGGAGTGTTTGGACGCATGCTTGATAAATGGACACGTTTGGACGCATGATGGGTGAAGATTTAGGTTATGCATACACTAGTTTGACCAAATTTCTAAGGAGGAGGTTGCTAACTCGGAGGTGGACACCTTAGGAAGTTAAGTAACAACATGACGTAAATTTGACTAAGTGTCAAAGCATGAGGTGGATGCCTAAGGTACCTTGAGGAGCATGCAAAGTGTTGGAATGAAACTTCAGAGGGTAGCATGAGTTGACCTAAGGTAGGTGAAGAAACCTAGCCTTTCATGCAAGTAGGAGGTGTCAAAGGCTAAGTGTTGGACCTTGCATGAAGAAGACACTTGGATCTTCTTTAAGTAGGTGGTGTCATGCATTGGTGCCTTGAGGGGATGATGAGGATGGTTTTCTAAGGCCTATAAATATCCCAAAGGAGCCTCATTCCCCATGAAAAGTCAAAGCTCTCTAAAGAGGACTTAAAAGGGGGAGTATTGGAGAGAATTAGGGTTTTGGAGGAAGAGCATGCGTTGGAGTAGACCAACCATGCATCCATGAAGTAGTTCAGGCGTCCATCTGAGTCTGTGATGATGAGTTAGGAAGGTAGCCCATGCGTCCAAGATGGTGTACCACGCGTCCGACTGGCCTAGGGAGCTAACCATGCGTCCAACTGGTGCTAAGGAAGGCTATCATGCATCCACAGTGGTTCTGAGTTGATCCAAATCCTGTTTTAATGTCCGTTGGAGTTGGTAAGCTATGTTTAGGGCCAATAAGGTATTCTAAATTTATTCTAGCCCTAAACACGAGTTTCTAAGCTAACTTTGAGCTAAGTGGAGGCTCAAGATTCCAAAGGAAACAAGGAAACTAGAAGGCTTGGAAAGTAAAAGAACCTCTGCTAAGTAAACTGTGAGTGGTATTCCTTTATGGTCCTAAGTATATCTTTTTAAATTCTAAGTTTATGTTGTTGAATGAGTAGCTTGAATGAGGATTAAAGTATGACGCACGGGATGGTATGGGGGTTAGAAGACCTAGTTCCTGAGCCTGTGGCAGAACCTCGTATGAGATGGTCAGAGAGCTGACGGGTTTAACTTTTGAGCCCATAAGAGGGGATCTATGTACACATAGGAGACATAGTAGTAATAATATGAGGAATATATTTAACTATCTACTGTGTGTGTAGGTAGAATAGAGAAATACTCGTTTGAGCTTGGGATTTGAGTAGTAACCTCGCTTTATGGATATGCTATTTGAGCTATTTATCTTTATGGGTTGAAAGAGACCCTGTAAGTTGTTTACCACTCACTGAGCTTCTTGAAGCTCATTCTTTTCTTTTATGTTTTCCTTCCTAGATAGCAGAAGACCATGAGTTCCAAGGTGCTACTAAGGTCAAGATCTGTCACACTGTAGCCACACTTCCGAGCTTAGCTACTATTATGAGTTTTTGTAGTTAAGAATCTGGAATTACCCAGTTGAGTTGAGAATTGTGAAAACTTTGTATCTGTTGTGATAAAAATAAGTTTAGCCAAGAGTTGTTGCTTAATCATTTAGCTCGAGTTTAGTAAGCAAAACAGGTTTAGATTGACAGTAGGTATCACAAAATGGTGGTATCTACCATCCTTACGCCTCTTTTTGGGTTCAAGATGTGAGCTCGAGAGGAGGTGTGACAAAAACTACACTTAAAAAAGGAATAAATCGATACTAAATATCACACCCGGATATTTCTAAACATGGAAAATATTCTGCAGGAAAATACTCTGATGTCACAATTGGATGTTAATACTTTATTTGAGATATCTGCAGAACCACTACATTAGAGAAAATTATACCGCCAACAAATCAAATCTCCAACAATTTTAAAAAAGATAAATTATATAAGCAGTAATAATATAAACAAAAAAATGCATGAAATAAAAAAAATAGGTAAACCGTGATAAGAATACAAATATTTAAATATATAGAAAAATTGAAAAAGAATTAGATAAAACTGAATCAATTCGAAAAAGGAAGGTTACATAAAATTGAATTTGATAACAAGATATATAAACAAATCGAAAAGAATAAGATAAAATCGAAATTGATAAGAAAAATGTATAAATAATCGAAAAAGGATGGGATAAAATCGAATATGATAACAAAAGATAGATTTTGATAGATATTCATGGAGAAAATTCAGAAATATACAAAATTCTGTTATAATAACGAATCAGGAAAACAATGATAGTTAAAATTTCATAAATTTACAGTACAATTACACTGTATGTAAGTGTATGTTAGTTAATTAGTAAAAACTGATATAAATATAACTACAATAATATGATAAGTGCTAAAACTGATAAAAAAATCGAAGAATCCGACGTTGGAATTAAATATGTTAATAATAATCTAATAAGTTAACAAAAAAATTAAAAAGATAATGTAAATTTAAAGATTTACAATAAATTGAAATTTAAATGGAGAGAGAAAGATTGAGAGATTGATTTTATTTTTTTTAATGGATTCGAAAAATAGTTATAGAAATCCAATATGAAGAAAAACTATCAATTCAAATTTCAAATTTCAAATTGGGCAAAAAATGTGCCACTTCTTTGTCTAACGTCTGTAGGGTTCAAAACTAATAACCTGATTCAGGTTATACCAATTACACTATATCCAATATTTTTTATGGAAGACCATATGAAGGGCAAACGGGATATTATAAAAAGTGGTCTCACGTGAGTGACATACTTTTTACCAAAAATCTTATTATTTCCGGAGTTTAGCTAAACTATTATTGGCAAACACAATGTACCTTTTAAATTTAGTATATAACTTTTATGTGTGGGACACCTACAATGTATTTTAACATTTTTTTTTAAAATTCTTTAATTTAACTTTAAAACATTTATGGACGGTGCGTGTATTTTAGGGTTTTTTTTTTATTTTTAAATTTCTATACTATGAGAGAAAATTAATTCAGATTATTAAACTTTGAAATTGTTTCACTTAAAATAATCTTAAACGATATAATTTATAAACTTTTAGGAGTGAATCAATTTCAGCATTTTATCGAGTTTCATTTCAATCTCAGTCATATGTATTAGAGAAAATTCTCAAATTAAATAATTGGCATTAGTGATAGTTTTTAAATAGAATCAAGTAAACATAATTATAAATTATAATAATTTCTTTTATATAATTTTCACATTAACGAAAATTTTAAATATAATAATATTTTTATTGTAAATCAGGTTACTATTATTTTATGAAAGAATGTTTTATTTTTAATGCCACTGTTAATCTACAATTTTTTTAAAAAATAATTATATTGTAAAAAAAGTACTTGGTTAGTTTCGTAATTATTTCTTCAATATTTTCTCCTCTAAACTTTATCATTAGAATTGTTCTAAAACATATTTTCCACCAAAAAAAAAAAAAAACTAAAACTTGGAGTTTATAAAAAGTACAATTAGATTCTAGGTTAAGAACTTGGTCAAACTCGACATACTGATCTATTATTTTCAAATTTAACTAAAATCGTATACTTATTTATAGTAAACATTTATTTAACTAAAAGTTTCATTAAAAAAATCAATACATTTTAGAAAAGATTAAAGGTGATTAAAGATAATTAGAGAGATTATATATATATATATATAACCATTTAAAAGAGTTAATAGACAAAAACAATACACTCAAAAGAGCTAACAAACCAACAAGGAAAAAAACCAATTAATACACAATAAAAAATGCATACACACAAATCAAGAATAAATATTTAAAGAAAAAAAATCTCAGATCGCACGACATAACTAATGAAAATAAGATGTACATTGGAGAGATTTTTTTGGTCCAACTCAAAAGTTCATGTTGGTCGGATTGGCTATCCGAATGACCCGAATAAGGTCTCCAACCCAACCTAACCCTAAAATTCAAGTTGGATTGAGTTGGGTTGTTGGATTATTTATTATTTATTTTTTAATTACATTTTTTATTAACTTAAAATACCTAAATTTGTGTACAACACATACTAAAAATTAAAATTTCATGAAACTCAAATGTTAATATCAAAATCTAAGAAATCTATTATAAACTTCATACAAACATCGATAAAAATATATGTGAGTTATAATATTGGGTTGTTTTCAATATAGGAAAATGAACTAAAATATTTACAAAATATAGCAAAATTTCAAAATCTATCCAAATCTATTCGGTTCAGTCTACTATTAATAGATCCTGAAATTTTGCTTCATTTTGTATATTAAAAATTCATATTGGATTGGATCAATCGAATTTTTAAAAGGTAATTCAAATTCAACTTAATTAAAAAAAATAAAAAAATTCAACCCAATTTAACCTAACCATCAAAACCAACCTAATCTAATCCTTATAATTTGGGTTGGTAGTGCTAATTGTATGGATCTCGGAACATTCTGGCTTTTGATCCCAACGCAAAATTGTTGTACTTTTTGCAAAAAAAAAATAAAAAAACATTTCCCAATGCTCTAATCGTACGGGAAAGGACGGTCCGTAGCATTTTCAATATTTTCCCATAAGGAGATAACTAAATTCATTATTCACACACCTTGGGACCCACCAACTGTCGGCGTGTCTATTTCTGATTGGTTTTAACTGACGTAAAATATTGATATAAATATGACAGTTTTTGTCGCAGAAAAAGTTCGGTGATCGAATTGCAAAACCGCATCACATCACCGAGGAAAAGGAAGAGGAAAAGAAAACTCTAATTCAAGGGAAAAAAAACCAACTGAAAACGACAATATCAGAATCGAATTGCGAAATTTCGATCCCTATTTCTTTTGATTCTGCACTGTTCTTCGAGTCTTGTTTTGAGATTTTCAGTTTTCCCCTGGTTCATCTGATTTAATTTCCTCCGATGAATTTCTCAGTTTAGTGATGATTTTCTCTCTCTTCTCTCTCTCTTGCTGCTTTTTGATAATGTTAGGTATCAAGCATACGGCATGCGCATAATTAGAAGCTGGAATTGTGAGGATCATCATTTTTCATCAATTGCATTATTGAATTTTACGTTATGTGTTAGGTTGTAATCCTGTGATTCCCGAAATCTCTGTTGTCGCCGTTGGGGAAGTGATTCTACAGTGCATATTCTTTAAATTTTTTTTGTTTGTTGAATTTGATGCTTTCTAGGCAGTTCATAGTTTCCTGAAATGTGCATGTGTGAAAGTCATTGCGTGAAAAATGATCAGCGATGCTTAATATAGTTGAGATTGGAGAAAACAAGGTGGCTTAACTCCTGACAGTGCGAAGTAAAGTAATTGTTTTCTTCTTCTCGACCTGATTCTATCAGATGGCATGGGGGAAAATCTACAGAAGAAGAATTAAAGTTTTTACCCTGGCTTTAGTGATGTACCTGGATTATAAGGCAAAGTTCCCTCATCCCTCATCCCTGTTTACCTCTCCACTGTTTTCTTCAAGCAAGAAACAAATTCACCTGCTTATATTTGTTTTTTTTTTTTTTTTTTTTTTTTTTAAATAATTAATAATTTATTAATTTTAATTTTGTGGGTATTTCTGAAGGCATTACAAAAAAGAGAGAAGTGGATTAGCAAATCTAAAAATCCAGCCTTATGGGAAGAAGCACATGAGCGTAATGCAAAGCGTGCATTGAGTTTGATGATAGAGCTGGAAGGGCTGTGGGTGAAATTTGGACAGTATTTATCTACTCGAGCAGATGTTGTCCCTGATGCTTACATACGCGTCCTCAAACAGCTACAAGACTCTCTCTCTCCTCGTCCTTTACAAGAGGTTATCTTTTATGCTTTTTATTTTTGTGAACGAGAAGAAAATTAATTAATTGATCATAGATTGATAAATGAGATAGACCTTTAATAGCTACTGTGCTTATTCCAATCACAATATGATGGAGGTAGGATGTGAATCCCTAGGTTAATCCATTTTACCCTCATTTGTGTGTGAGTCCTAGATAAATATGGTCCTTCTCATGTATTCTACACATCTTTATCATTCTAATAAGATTCATAAACTTGATTTTTGGAGAATTATCTCCTTTGGTCCTTTTAGGTTACGTCACAATTTCTCAATTAAACATGCTTCATTTCTCTTTTAGTTAATTGTTAATATTCATTCGCCTGCCTTATAAATCTTTGCCTGCAAAAAGTCTTCGAACATTTCAAATCCTTGATGCGAATGTACAGTTCCTTATCATGAGATGGTGAGGAAGTTATATCTTCTTCAATTCTTTTTAAATCTTGCCATGTTTGTGGCAGGCTAAACCTCAGAAGCTTATAGCATTGTTTCTCAGATTTCTAATTGGCATGTTCGTTATACTTCTTTCCATTACAGTTTCGCCAGACCATACATAAAGAGTTGGGGAAACGAATCACTGATATATTTGCAAACTTTGTGGAAGCACCCCTAGTAACTGCATCTGTAAGATCTTAAATCTTACCCTAACAGTTGTTACTTGTAGAATACAGTTGAGTCACTAGAGTAGGTTCTCAACCAGTAGATATTTTATTTCAGGTGTAGGATTTCCAAGTTTGAAAATTCCCTTATTTATCGCATTTGATTCTGTTAGATAGCCCAAGTGCACCGAGCAACTTTGCTTGATGGAAGGGAGGTGGTTATCAAAGTGCAACACGATGGCATAAAGGCAGTTATATTGGAGGTTAGTATGTTCTATAGACTTTAAGATGTTTGATCAAGACATTTGATGAGCCTTCTGTCTGATTAATAAGCATATGATGACTATTTTCAGGACTTGAAGAATGCAAAGGCGGTTGTTGATTGGATAGCCGAAGTGTGACCTTAATCCCCTTATAGATGAATGGTGCCGAGAGACTCTCAAAGAACTCGACTTCAATCTTGAAGCTGGTATGCCTTTTGAACTTACTGTAAAAGACACTTAGCCTATCGTTGCTGAGTGAAGGATTACGTTACCCAGCATTTCAGCTTATCATGAGTTTGGCACCCAACCATGGTTTTATATTGTTTAGTGAAACAATGCATCTTCTTCCAGTACGCCAATAGATTGCTTCTTCTGTTATTATCTATATATTGCACTGTAACCTAAATTCCTAATTGGCCAAACTCATTATTATAGTTTACTTCCGTGCATCTGTTCAATTCCAGGTCATGGCGTTTATTTAAAATTAAAGCCACCTAATTCATTATTTCCTTTGCCTCTTTTTTTTCCCCTTTTCTTTTAAATTATTTATTTATTTCATTTTGTAGAGAACACCAGGACGGTGTCTAGAAATCTTGGCTACTCGGATGACAATAAAGGCCTTGGGAATGTAAATGTTTTTATTCCGGAAGTTGTTCAGGCAATTTTCCTACCTTATAATATCATATTTTCTAGAATGCCTGGTTACTATTGAATCAGCATATCGTCACGGTTATAATTAAGAATGTAGCACTATTTGAAAGTAATTTGTATGATAATTTTAGGGAAGTTATTTCAAATGGTAAAACGGTTGAAAATATTTATAAGATATAGAAAAATTTTAGAATTATCAATGATAGACGTTGATAGTATCTATTAATATTTTGTAAATATTTTGATTCATTTTTCTATTTTAAAAACAACCCATAATTTTTTTATTTATTACAATATTAAGAGGCCAACATAAATGACAAATGAAAATATTTTATCGGTCAAGAGCTGAAGAACTATTGAGGAACTTCGTCAATAACAACTTGTTTGAGATAAAGATTAGTAAAATTAGAAAGGTAGATTGCCGATCCGAGTTGCTCTCAGGTCGACAGTTTGTTCTTCCACCCAGCATTTGCTAGACTGAACAAAAAAAAAAAAAAATTTGAAAAGTAAGTTCTATTGTTGTAAGCTAGAAACGTTAATCATGTTGAAGGTTTCCCAATTGCTTTTTTAGCTTATTTGAAAATTTTTCAAAGAATATATACACATCTATGCCACGCAACTCTACAACATAAAAGTCATTATCTTAAGGATTGATCTTTGCTCATAACTTAGCAACATGTTTAACACTTAGTGTATTTTCTAAGCATTTGGAATGGAGAAGTTATTGCTTATGTAGTTCCGCATATGCATAAAAGATTAGGCTGCTTATATACTTAGCTGTTGTTCTGTGTTTCTGTGGCAGTCAACAGAGAGGGTTCTAATTTTCGAGTATATGGACGGCATACGTTTAAATGACTCTGCTAGTCTGGAAGCATATGGTATTGACAAACAAAAAATTGTTGAAGAAATCACACGGGCTTATGCACACCAAATTTATGTTGATGGATTTTTCAATGGCGATCCCCATCCTGGTACTTGATCATATATGTGCAGTCATTTTAATGTAAATAAATGTAAATTAATTTTTTAAAAAAATAGCAGTAGAAGATTTGTTTCTGGTAAATAATTCATTCAACCTTGGAATTAGGCAATGCCCAATCATTTTGTAGTTCATAATATAAATGAATTTGTATCTTGTAAGAAAATGTTTGAGGGTAGATGTGAAAAGACCAAATTAATTATATATATATATATATATTAATTTTCAAGACGAACATTCTCAGGAGTTGTTGGGGGTGTACTTTTAAGAACTATTTCAGAGATTAACCAAACTGTTTTAAATTCTTTTCAATTTTAGCAAATGCATAGATAGTTATCTTATCTTATTTTATTTTCATTTGTTTTTTCTCCATAATATTTTAAAATAGTAACGTGTATCAAGTTATGTTCACAAAATAATGATTTACTCTATATGAATAGTAAATTTAACAAAGAAAAGAAAGCAATGAAAACATGTCAATACATTTCTTTGTTTCATGACGTTTCTGTAATGAATCTGTAATTAGAACTTACCAAACAAGGTAGTTTTTTACGTTGCTAAAAGAAGTTTCTAATCATGCTATCTAAACGTCCTCAGAAATTCAGAAAGCTGAATAAGTACAAGAATCATAAGACTGGCTTTATGGAAATGTTAAGGATGTAACCAACCCAGTACAATAGTTGCTTTAGTGCCTTCTTTGGTTCTTTGTGCAGGGAATTTTCTCATCAGCAAGGAACCTCCTCATCGTCCAATTTTGCTCGACTTTGGGCTTACAAAGAAGTTACCGAACACCATGAAACTAGCACTCGCAAAAATGTTTTTGGCAGCTGCAGAGGTTTGTATGGCATTATTATTTGGGTAAAATATAAACAAAATTAGACCACAAATCTATGATTTCCTTCACATTTATCTTTTTAACATTTGATCCTTTTGTTTAGTTTAAATACAATTGTCAATTTAAAGTTTGATCCATGCCACTCTCTTCTTAAGTGCAACATTGCAAGATTGTAGACTTACCAATGTTGAAACTATGACTACACAGTTTATTTAATATTTAAAACATCATCATCAATAGTAAATTACATGTTATAAACAGTAAACTGTCTGCATTTTACTCTTCAAATGTTGACAGTGTTTTGGTTTTACAAGCTTATTTGATCAGTTTACTGTCAGTATGGTTGTTAATAACATAGCTCCCTTCTTACAGCCACAAAAACCAATCATATCCCCCTCGATTATTTAGTTCACAATTGTATTTATCTAGTTATCGCCTAAAGTATATCTTAGACAACTGAAGCATTCATGTCTGTTTATGTGCTCAAATTTCTTATTTTCCCTTAACTATTTGTTTATCGAACCGTATAATTACCCCCTCGATGCAGCTTTCTATAGTATTAATTTATTATTGTTATTGTAGGACATCTAGTTTGGTAAGAAAATTATTTGGTTTGTTGTTCTTCGTGGACCCTTAGTTCACACCATTTTCTTTGAATATGGTAACGGTTTGTAAACAGCTTCTTTGATAGCGTGACCATGTTGCTCTTCTATCCTCCTTTGCTGAAATGGGATTTAAGTTTAATCTTGATATGCCGGTGCAAGCAATGTCTGCGGCAATTGCATTCTTTCAAGCAACTCCTGCAAAAAAAATCGCAAGTGCATGCCAAGCTCTTGAGAGTCATGATTATCTCTGATGTTTCTTACAGATTTTCATTCTCTGATATATTTGGTTGAAAATAGAATATTTGCCCTAGGGACATTTTTGTCTTTTCATGTGTACCCTAGGGTTTCAACTTTTTCTATTTAAATTGTAGCCTCCGGGCATTATTCTGTATCACATTATTATAATAAAAGTTCTCTGCACTGTAGTTTTTCCTCCCTATACTAGGATTTTCCACGTAACAAGTGTGTGCCATTTCTCTTCTCTTTACTTTTCATCATGGTATCAGAGTGAGATGAAACCTTGGCCACCATTGAGAAAAACCCAACAGGAGAATTGCAAGGGCCATCTGGCACTATGACTACAGAAATCGAAGTTGTCGTTCAAACAGCCATGGAACAGTATTTTCAGATGATGATGCCCCAGTTTCAGGAGATGATTGGATCAGCCATTAACAAGCTGCACAGATCAAGATTCGGATCACACCACCAACCGCACGGGTCTGCTGCTTCTGGCCCTAGTCAGCTGCACGAACAAATCAGATCTCCAACCTCAGCGTCCTATGGAGACGATCGAAATACCTAGCAGCCCTCGGTCGAGTCCAAGCCGCACGCGTCAGATGATCAGCTTCCTCCAACGCCGATCCTAGCCGCCGGTGTTGACGCCCAGCCGTACGCTGTTCCAGACGCACGCGATGCCCAGCCGCACGTGATTCCACCTGTTCCAGCCGCCAGATTTGATACCCAGCTGCGTGAGTCAGCGCCGATCCCAGCCACGAGCTTCGATCTCTCAAGCCATGTTCTCAAGCTGTCGTCGCATATGGCTGTCGGAATCTCTCACAATTCTTTCCAATCGAGCGGTTCTAATTCTTTCCAGCCAAGCAGATCTGATTACGTTCAGGAACAGTTGGCCCCGTTGTAGCTTTAGATTAAATAGCAGAATGAGTCAATATAGCAACAGATGGCCAGTCTTGGAAAGGCTTTTGGAACTACGTCAAATGGTCGAGGAGAAATTTCTAATTGCCCAGCTTATTTAGGAAGCCCGGTAACTTATTTCCCTACTTTATCTACAGCTCAATTATTTTATGGAAATCCTGCTAATTGTATTGTAGGAGAGAAATTAAATGGCCATAATTATTTTTCTTAGTCCCAATCTGTGAGAATGGCTCTCGAGGGTCGCCATAAGTTTAGGTATTTGACTGGCGAAATACCAAAACCTAGACAAGGCGACCCTCGGGAACGCATATGGAAAGGAGAGGATTCTCTACTCCGATCTATGTTAGTAGGGAGTATGGAACCCCAAATTAGAACACCACTGTTGTATGCTGCTACTGCAAGGGATATTTAGGAGGCTGTGAAAAAGTTGTACTCTAAACAACAAAATGGAGCTCGACTATATGTGCTCCGTAAACAAGTCCATGAATGTAAATAGGGGACCATGGATGTCATAGCTTACTTCAATAAGCTGTCTGTGATTTGGCAAGAGATGGATTTATGTCGAGAGTTGAATTGGAGCTGTTTGTCTGGAGGAGTTTTGCACTATCAGTTCGAAGAGATAAACTGGGTCTATGATTTTTTGGCAGGGCTTAATCCAAAATTTGATGCTGTGCGAAGTCAAATTCTGGGAACTCGTTCAGTACCCTCTTTGATGGAAGTGTGTTCTGAAATTCGTCTTGAGGAAGATAGGTCTAGTGTCATGAATAATCCAGTAATTCAATCAACAGATTCTATTGCGTTTAAAGTGTCAGGAACTGACAAACAAAATGGAAAAGTACCTCTGGTCTGTGAACACTATAAGAAGCCCTGGCACACTAAAGAGCAATGCTGGAAGCTATATGGTCGTCCTCCAAATGGTAAAAGATGACAATCAGGACCTAGACGAGCATTAGCAAGTGAATCGACAGCTGGTCATCAACCACAGAATCAGGAGACGAGTCAGAATGGCTCTAGTACAATGGGTGTCAGTGCAATCGCACAATCAGGTACATATCACTCTTGTGGCCTTATTAGTATAAATGGTAGAAAACCATGGATTCTAGACTCAGGAGCTACGGACCATCTAACTGGCACGTCCGAACAGTTCTTGTCTTATTACCCGAGTGCTGGGAATGAGAGGATCAGGATCACTGATGGATCCTTCGCCCCTATGGTCAGGAAAGGCCGTTTATCACCCTTTGAGGGTTTTGTTTTCCAAGACGTTCTACATGTGCCTAAAATTTCTTACAATTTGTTATCTATTAGTAAGATTACCAAAGATTTGAAATGTCGTGTTATCTTCTCACCTGATGTTGCTATTTTTCAGGATCTGAACTCGGAGATGACGATTGGCATTGCTTGGCATGATGGGGGGCTCTATTTCCTTACTGAAGATGCCTCCTCTAGGATTTGTGATAGGACTAGTTTATTGTCTTCCTGTTTTTCCAATTCTGAAACTGATTATATGTTATGGCACTTTCGTCTCGGACATCCAAGTTTTCATTATATGAAATATTTATTTCCCCATCTATTTCATAATATTAATGTTTTTAAGTTGAAATGGGATGTGTGTGTCCAAGCTAAACAACCTCGCGTCTCGTTCAAACCCCAACCTTATAAGCCTTCGAAACCCTTCATCCTCTTCCATAGTGATGTGTGGGGTCTGTCCGATTACGACCACTACTGACAAACGGTGGTTTGTAACCTTTATAGACGACCATACTAGGTTGACCTGGGTATTTCTCCTTACTGACAAGTCTGAAGTCACTTCTGTCTTCCAGCAGTTCTACAATTCTATAAAAACCCAGCTCAACGCAGAATCACCATTCTTCGGAGTGATAATGATCGAGAATTCTTTAATAATAACCTCGGGGAATTCCTTGCCTCTAAAGGAATAATCCATCAAAGTTCATGTACTTATACCCTACAACAGAATGGTGTGGCTAAACGAAAAAACCGTCACCTAATTGAGGTTGTTCGATCACTCATGCTATCCACATCTCTTCTGTCATACCTCTGGGGAGATGCTGTTTTGACAGCAGCTCACTTAATAAACTGAATGCCTTCTCGGGTCTTAAAGTTCCAAACTCCTTTTGACTATTTCAAAGAGTCATANACTTAATAAACTGAATGCCTTCTCGGGTCTTAAAGTTCCAAACTCCTTTTGACTATTTCAAAGAGTCATATCCTGATAACTGCCTTACCCCTGATAACTGCCTTACCCCTGATGTTCCACTTCATGTATTCGGGTGTGTTGTGTTTGTCCATACCTATGGTCCTAATCGAACCAAATTTACCCCTCGGGTTCAGAAGTGTATTTTTGTGGGATACCCCCTTCATTAATGCGGGTACAAATGTTACCATCCTTCTTCCCGCAAGTGTTTTGTCTCCATGGATGTTACCTTCTTCGAAGACCGTCCCTTTTTTCCCCTTAGTCCTCTTCTGAGGGAGAGTATAAGTGAAGAGTCCAACTGGGGTCTAAGTCCTTGCCTGCCAGACTTACCTGAGTCCATTCCCAACACAAATGTCAATGCTCCTATTCTTCCTACCGAGAAAGTCCCATGGATCACGTACTATAGGAGGAATCTTAAAAAGGAAATAGTGCCGCCGATCACTTCTCCAGCTCTAGTACATGAGTCAGAACGAGTGACAGTTCCAGGTACGAAGTCTTCTATTCCTAATAATGATAACATGTGTGGTGATAATGCTTGTGTTGAAAGTAGTATAAGCAGAGACAGTACCGAGAATGTGACTAATGTGGATACTGATCACCATGATAGTACTGACAGTAACAGTGACAGTACTGAGAATGTGGCTGGTACGGGTGAAGGCAATAATGAACTCTAGGTTCCGACTGAAAATGTTGAAGAAGGTACAGATGAGACAAAACAGGATATTGAGTATGATGAGAAGTCAGAAGAACAAAAAGACCCAGATGAGACAAAGCAAGATACTAAGTGTGATGAGAAATCAGAAGAACTGGAAGATCGTGATGCCTCTCTTGACATTCTTATTGCTTTGAGGAAAGGAACGAGGTCTTGTACCAAGTACCCAATGCAGAGTTATATGTCTTATAGTAACTTGTCTTCGGTGTTCAAAGCGTTAACTACTAACCTCGACACTGTTACAATACCAAGCAGCATATATGCAGCTATGGAAATTCCTGAGTGGAGAGTCGCTGTCATGGAAGAAATGAAAGCTCTTGAAAAGAACGACACATGGGAACAGGTCACTCTTCCCGAGGGACACAAGACAGTTGGTTACAAATGGGTGTTTATTGTTAAGTATTGACCTGATGGTACGATCGATCGATACAAGGCACGGTTAGTGGCCAGGGGTTTCATTCAGACCTTTGGGATAGATTACTCAGAGACTTTCTCTCCAGTAGCAAAGTTAAATACAGTTTGTGTGCCCTTCTCGGTTGCAGTTAATAAGAATTGGCCTTTGCACCAGTTTGATGTGAAGAATGCATTCCTTAATAAAGAATTAGAAGAAGTTTACATGAGTCCGCCTCTAGGGTTTGAAAAACAGTTCAGTCGCAAAGTTTGTAAACTGAAGAAGTCATTATATGGGTTGAAACAGTCTCTGAGAGCCTGGTTTAACAGATTTACTACATTTGTAAAATTACAAGGGTACAGTCAGGGACATTTAGACCACACCATGTTCACAAAGAAGTTTGTGTCTGGGAAAATGGCAATTCTTATTGTGTATGTTGATGACATTGTAATCTCGGGGGATGATGCTTCAGAAATAGACATATTGAAAAGAAGGATGGCTGAAGAATTCGAGATCAAGGATCTTGGAAGGTTAAGGTATTTTCTCGGAATGGAGGTGACCCGGTCGAAAGAAGGCATCTCTGTCTCTCAACGAAAATATACGCTAGATTTGCTTAAAGAGACAGGTATGACAGGATGTAAACCAGTTGACATTCCTATGGAAGTAAATACTAAGCTTAGTGATCTGAGTAGTAGTGCACCAGTTAACAAGGAGAGGTATCGGCGTTTAGTCAGGAAGTTAATTTATCTTTCCCATACGAGACTAGATATTGCATATGCAGTAAATGTGGTTAGCCAGTTTATGCAGTCTCCTTATGAAGAACATATGAAGGCAGTGGAACGAATTTTGAGATATTTAAATGCTTCTCTAGGCAGGGGATTAATGTTCAGAAAATCAGACAGACGATGCATCGAGGCTTATACAGATGCTAATTGGGCAGGCTCAATGGTCGACAGAAAGTCGACATCGAGTTACTGTACGTTTGTTTGGGGTAACCTTGTTACATGGGGGAGTAAAACACAAGGGGTGGTTGCCAGAAGTAGTACTGAAGCTGAGTACAGGGCCATGAGCCTTGGGATATGCGAAGAAATGTGGCTGGAAAAGGTCCTAATTGATCTTAACCAAAGTCATGATGGGCCAATGAAACTCTATTGTGATAACAAGGCTGCTATAAGCATTGCAAACAACCCTGTTCAGCATGACAGAACGAAGCATGTAGAGATTGACAAGCATTTTATCAAAGAAAGACTTGATAGTGGCAATATCTGTGTTCCTTATTTTCCTTCTAGTCAGCAGATTGCATATGTACTCACAAAAGGGCTATCACGACAACTCTTTGACTCATGTGTTTGCAAGTTGGGTCTCATTGATATCTACGCTTTAACTTGAGGGGGAGTGTTGAAAATAGAATATTTTCCCTAGGGGTATTTTTGTCTTTTCATGTGTACCCTAGGGTTTCATATTTTTCTATTTAAACTATAGCCTTTGGGCATTATTATGTATCACATTATTATAATAAAAGTTCTTTGCACCATGGTTTTTCCTCCCCGTACTAGGGTTTTCTACGTAACAAGTGTGTGTCATTTCCTCTTCTCTTTACTTTTCATCATATTTCATCATGAGTCCTATGAATAAGTTAGGTTCATGTTTTTACTTCTTCAGTTATTTTACAGGGCACCTCTAGAGCTACGACGGAGCAAAGATCAAAGAATGTAAAAGAAGTACAAGAAAGAAAGAAAATGAATCAAAATGAGGCTACAAGTTTTAATCCTATATGTTGATATAGCTTCTAATTATTTCTGTCACGATTGTCTATGTTTGCATATGATGAGAGCCCATCTTTTATCCAGGTTGAGGCAGTTCCTGTTGACATTATAATATTTACACGGGTTCTTAGTCTTCTAAGAGGTATTCATTTAAACATGAACTAGTTTTAACTTACAACAGAGTATTTGATTTGTATTTTCTGAACTCCGAAAGGTTAATGTAGGTATCTCTTCCTTGATGGATGTTCGCATAGCATATCTAGATATCATGAGATCGATTGCTGAATTTGTTCTACAAGGGTGAGTGCTTTCTGGATGTTTGCATGATTAATGGTGCATCATCATCTGATATTCAACTTGGTTAATAATGGATGTTTCAGATGTATTAGCAAAGAGCCAAACATAAATGATCAATGGATCTGGAGAACGTCTATCCACTCTGATGTTGAAGCTAAACTGAGACAACTTTTAATCAAGTTGGGGAATGAGAATAAAATACTTGGAATCCAGGCGTGTACCACATCTTAAATATATATAACATTGCACTAAATCATTTTCTAATATGTCAAAGTGCAGCTTAATGCATAATGTCTTCAGTTTTGGTAAATTCTTGTATTTAATTATACAATGTTTTTCATACGATCTATTACATTCATTACATATTTGCACAGATATAGCATGCATCTCAGATTGACCCTTAACGTTTAGTTGTTTGCTTGGATTAACAATTATTCAAAATCCAAATAGTAACATGGGTATTATGGATCCTGAAATTGTATAATTCAGTAGTACGTTATTTCTTTCCTTCTTTCTTTCTTTCTATCAGAATTATATCATCAGTCTGAGTTGGTGTGTGTGTATGTGTGTTTGTATACATATATACAGTTGTATGTGACATGCAAGTAGATATGAATGTGTGGTAGAAGACTTACAAAGGAATTTAATAGGGACTTGAGTTATTTTTATTACAGTTAAAATTTGAGATGTAACACATTTTAGATGACCAAACCCGATTTGACTGCCTGCTTGAGTTGGTTTACCTTTGCTTTTTGCGGGATAAGTTAGTTAGGTTTCTGTACTTGCCTATTTGGATAGTTAAGTTAACATTTTATGGCCAAGTAATATCTTGTACCCTAACCTGCAAAACACTCATGGAAATGTGGAACAACAATACTACTTCCCCGAATACACCCGTAGGAAGGTTAATTACATTCAGCACAAAAACAGTCCAACACAATATCGAACCCCAACTATTCGAGAGAGCTGGTTCTCTCCACTATAAGACAATTCTTGCAATTTCAAAATACATAAAGTAAAACTAACAGTAACATAATGCAGTATATAAACTGTTAAATTTCCCAAAATGATGATTGACTGCCAAATCGACCCCCCCTCCACCCACTTCCACCTTCACGATGAAAGCATTCTCCCACGTGGCCTTGCATTTTGGATACCCTTTCCAGGGAACAAACCATTCCTCCTGCTTTGTAATCTCAGCACATGCCAACCACCGTCTCTGGTTCCACCACCCATTCGTAATCATTAGTCAGGAGGGGGGGGGGGGGCGCTTTGGCTTCTGAATGATAGTAGTAGTGCCAATAGCCTTCTTGAGCTGAGAAACATGGAAAACATTATGTATAGCGGATTGAGGTGGAAGTGCTAACCGGTAGGCCATTTTGCCAATGCGTTCCGTAATGGTTTAGGGCCCAAAAAATTTCTGTGCTAGCTTTTTACAGCGACATCAGACAAGGGAACGTTGACGATATGGACAAATTTTCAGAAAAATCGGGTCCCCCACCTCGAACTCGACCTCCCTACGTTTCTGGTCTACATATTTCTTCATTTTGTTTTGAGCAAGTTGTAGCTGGTTATTAAGTGCTAAAAGCGCATCATCCCGCTCGATCAATTGCTGCTCCAATGTGTCGTTATTGGTCTTTTTATAGCCATACGACAGCAGGGGGGTCGGGGTATGACCAAAAACCGGCTGATAAGGAGTGGTCTTAATAGAGATGTGATAGGTCGTGTTATACCAATACTCTGTCCACGATAACCAATCCTCCCATTTCTTAGGTCTCTCACTACAAAAACAGCAAATGTATTGTTGGAATGTCTTGAATTTGTTTGTTGGCGTTTCGAACAACCAAGTACGGGGGTTTTGTAGATGAAGAAACTGTTGCTAGTCTTTGATTGAAGTTGGAAAGTCTTTACATGACGAAATATTTAACCAAGAAGTTGTTTTTAAAGAAACGTCTGTATTATCTACGTATGCAGGAAGGTATGTCTCTATGATCTTGATCAATTAAATAAAATCTTGTTAGATATGCGTAACGTAGAGGTTAAGGTTGATGATGAGGATGCTGTCCTAATTTTGTTCACGTCTTTGCCCTCGTCGTATGAGACTTTCGTTGACTCATATATTGGAGGGAAAGAAACTTTGACCTTAAAAGATACAAAGTCCACATTGTTTATGAAAGAGGACCGTTAGAATGCAGGAAGTTCAGGTACAGAAAGTCAAGCATCTGGGTTAGCTGCTATAGGGAGCAAGGGACATAGGAATTCTGGTAAGCAGAAGTCGAACCAGAATAATAAATATTCGAAGTCAAAGAGTTATAGGTCAGATGATGTTTGTCACCATTGTAAAGAAAATGGGCATTGGAAAACCGAATGTCCTAAAATAAAAAGGAATCAGGAAATGAAGGAAAATAGTGACAAAAGGGAAGTATCCACCTCTATTGCACAAGTTGAGATTTATCCTGAAGAAGTCGAGATCGATCTTGAAGGAGATCTAGCTTTAGTTGTGAATGAACATTTACATTCTGATGATGTGTGGGTTCTTGATTTTGGGGCATCTTATCATATGTACTCAAATAGGGAGTGGTTCTCAACGTATCAGCAAATAGACGGGGGAAATGATAGCATGGCTAATGGTGTCGTGTGCAAGATAGTTGGAATTGACTCAGTCAAGATATGAACACATAATGGTGTCTTCTACACTTTAAATGAGGTTAGACATGTTCCATTAATGACGAAGAGTTTGAAATCCTTTAGTGTTCTCGATAGCAAGGGTAACAATTTTAAAGGTAAAGGTGGAGCAATGTATATCTACAATGGTTCTGAGGTTGTTCTAAAAGGCATAAAACGTGGAACACTGTATTTCCTATCAGGTTCCACAATAATAGGTTATGTTGTTGTTGCATCATCTGTCATTCACAAGGATGATATAACTAAGTTATGGTATATGAGACTTGGTCATATGAGTGAAAAAGGGATATAAATTATGTCAAAAAGGGATCTTCTATATGGACACAAGGTGTAGGATTTTGAATTCTGTGAACATTGTGTATTTGAGAAGCTTCATCGCAGCAAGTTTCCAAGAGGTGTTCATGTTGGGGATCTTCCAAAGTTGAATCTATTGGAGGTAGCAGGTATTTTGTCTATAATTGATGATTATTCAAGAATGACTTGGGTTTTTATGATGAAACATAAAAGTGAAGCCTTCAAGAATTTCAAGTAGTGGAAGATATTGATTGAAAATCAAATTGGGAAGAAGATCAAAAGGTTGCAAACTGATAATGGTTTAGAATTCTGTGGATATGAATTTAATTCTGTAAGGCTGAGGGGATTGTTGGCCATCACATTGTCAGGGATACTCTATAGCAAAATGGGGTTGCAAAACGTATAAATCAAACATTGTTGGAGAGAGCAAGATGCATGCTCTCTAATGCATGGTTGACTAGAAGGTTTTGAGCGAAGCAGTAAATACATCATGTTATCTGATCAATCGTGGACCTCATACAGCTATTGATTATAAAACACCTTACGAGGTGTGGTCTGCTAAGCCTACAGATTATTCTTTATTAAGAGTTTCTGGTTGTATTGTCTATTATCATGCTAATGAGGATAAATTAGAATTGAGAGATAAAAAGGCTATATTTGTGGGTTTTGGGGACGAAGTTAAGGGATATAGAGTATGACTACCTTCTGAGAATAGAGTTATACTTAGTAGGACTGTGATATTTGATGAAAATTTCATGCTTAACTCTTGTGAAGCCTTTTGTGACGTCTACTGATGTGGAAGAAAGTAGTAGTGTTGATAAACAGGTGGAGATGCAATTCATTTCAGCTGTGAATGAATTACAACATCAAGGTGGAGAAGATCAACACGTTACTACAAAAACTGATGTGCAACTAGAAACTAATGTGCCTGAAACATCAAAAGTTGTTTTGCCTGAGAATTCTAGCTCACATGTAGATCAACCGAGTATAGCTCGTGACAGAGCTAGAAGAGTTGGTGTTGGACCACCTGTGAGGTATGGTTTTGAAGATATGGTTACTTTCACGCTGCAGGTTGCTGAAGAGGTGGATCCTCATGAGCCAGACACCTATAGAGAAGTTGTATCATGTGGTGAGTCTACTCAATGGTTTGCTGCTATGGGGGGTGAGATGGAATCTCTTGACAAAAATCAAATTGGGAATTAGTTAAACGGCCTAAGGAGAGAAAAATTGTCACTTGTAAATGGGTCTTCAAGAAAAAGGAGGGAATATCACCTTCAGAGGGTATTAAATATAAAGCTCGAGTTGTTGCTAGAGGGTTCACACAAAGAGAAGGAGTTGATTATAATAAGATCTTCTCACCAGTAGTAAGACATACTTCTATCAGGGTGTTACTAGCTATAGTAGCAATTCAGAATTTGGAACTTGAGCAACTAGATGTGAAAACAATTTTCTTACATGGAGGGTTGGAGGAAGAGATTTATATGACCCAGCCAGATGGATTCCAGTGTCCCGGTAAAGAAGATTATGTTTGCAAGTTGAAGAAATCTTTGTATGGGTTAAAGCAATCTCCAAGGAAGTGATACAAACGATTTGACAGCTATATGGTTGGACTTGGCTATAACAGGAGTCCGTATGATTGTTGTGCATATCACAACAAAGCTGATGATGGTTCGATGATTTATCTACTTTTATATGTAGATGATATGCTTATAGCTGCAAAGTCCAAGTCTGACATTCTGAAATTGAAGAATCTTCTCAGTGTTGAGTTTGATATGAAGGATTTGGTGCTGCTCAGAAAATTTTGGGTATGGAGATTTATAGGGAGAAAGATAAGAATAAGCTCTTCTTGCAGAAAATATTGTCCAGGTTTGGTATGTTATCAGCTAAGCCTATAGATACTCTCAGTGATGCAAATGCTCGTTTGTCATATGTGGTTTCACCATAGTCTGAAGCTGAGAAGGAGTACATGTCTCGAGTTCCTTATGCTAGTGCAGTGGAAAGTTTGATGTATGCTATGGTTTGTACTAGGTATGATCTTTCCCATGCTGTTAGTGTTGTCAGCAGGTTCATGGGTCAATCTGGGAAGAAGCATTGACAAACCGTTAAAAGGATTTTTTTTTACCTTAAAGGTACGTCTGATGTTGGTCTCATTTATGAGAATGACACAAAATTTGGTAACTAGTTATTCTGATTCTGACTATGCTGGAGATGTTGATAGTAAGAGGTCTATGACTGACTATGTGTTCACTCTGGGTGGTTCTATTGTTAGTTGGAAGGCAACCTTATAGCCCTATAGTTACTTTGTCTACTACTAAAGCAGAGTACATGACCTTGACAGAAGCTGCTAAAGAGGGAATATGGCTGAGGGCATTAGTTGGTGATTTTGGTTTGCACCATGACCAAGCTATTGTATATTGTGATAGTTTGAGTGCAATATGCCTAGCCAAGAATCAATTCATCATGAGAGAACTAAACACATCGATGCAAGATATCACTTCTTAAGAGGTGAGTAGAGAGTTAAAGTGATGAAACTTGGTGCTGCTGATAACCCTACTGATATGTTCACCAAACCGATTCCACAAGGCAAGTTTCAACATTGTTTGGACGTCCTAAATGTTTTGAATTGTTAGTGGTCCCCTCTGTGGGACACTTTGAGGTACGAGGGAGAAGTCTGGGTACGTCTGACAATGTTGATTTATGTTGCATCTAGTACATCTGTTATCTAGGAGAGAATTCAAGTCAAGGTGGAGATTTGTTGGAATGCCTTGAATTTGTTTGTTGTCGCTTCGAACAACCAAGGTGGAGATAGTGCACTATATAAATTCTCTAACCCTAGAGGCGTCGTTTGGTGTATTTTTCTGAAATCATTCTCTCTAATAATATTGTTCTCCCTCTGTCTCATGGACGTAGCTAACATAGTGAACAACGTAAATCTGTGTGTCGATCTTCTCTATTTTTTTACGTTCTTTTGTATTCTTTAATTGCCGATTTTGTAATAGGTACGTTTTGAGGCACTTGTTGACAATCTTGGTCTGACTGTCGGTTTAGGGATGAAAAGCGGTGCTAAGCTTGAGTTGAGTATCCTGCATTCGGAACATCTCCATCCAAAAATGACTGATGAAGATCTTGTCGCGATATGAAATGATCGAACAAGGAAAACCATGTTCTCGGACAACCTCCCTGATGAATACTCTAGCCACCTCATTGGTCATAAACGGGTGCTTGATGGCTAGGAAACGGGCAACTTTGTTTAAGTGGTTGACAATTGCAAGGATAGAGTCACACACATTGGATCGGGGAAGACCTTCCACGAAGTCCATAGTGATATCTTCCCAAACTCTGTTGGAGATAGGTAAAGGTTGGAGAAGACTAACCGGAGATATCACCGATGGCTTGTTCTTCCGACAAGTTTGGCAATAGGCGACAAACTCTTTCACATCTCCTTCATGCTCTTCCAAAATAACTTGCTCGTCAACCACTTATATGTGCGCAAAAACCCAGAGTGGCCCCCCACAACTGAACCATGGAAAGTGTGAAGAATAGTGGGGATCTAGGCGGATGTGCGTGAGAGAACTAACCGCCGGTTGTAAAAAAGTTTGCCTTGATCCAGATGGAACTTGGAAAGCATTGTGGGGCCAGCCTCGAGCTCCTAATTTTAACCAGATCCGGTTCCTGTAGTACTTCCCTTTGGATGGTCTCGACATCAATTAACGATGGAGCAGACAGAAAGTGCAAGGCTACTGCCTTGGGCACACGTGAGAGGGCACCCGCCGCCTTATTAGTGAGGCCTGGATTGTATTAAATTTCAAAATCGTACCCCAAGCTTAGCAACCCACTTCTGAAATTCCAGTGGCACATCCCTTTGGTCAATCAAATGCTTAAGAGAGCGCCGATCTGTCCGGACAAGGAATTTCTGACCCAATAAATATTGTCGCCAACGCTGAACCGCGAGCACGGTGGCCATAAGTTCCCATTCATAAGCCGATTTCTACCCGATACGAGGAGCCAAACTCTGACAGAAATAGGCAATGAGACGTTGCCCTTGTGTCAAGACTGCTCCTACACCATACCCCGATGCTTCGGTCTCGATTACGAAGGGAAGGCTGAAATCTGGGAGGGCCAACACTGGAAGGGTGACCATAGCTTGTTTCAACTGTTCAAAAGCTCTGGTGGCCTCATCAGTCCGTCTTTTTGCAGCAACTTTGTCAAAGGAGCCGCTAATGTGCCATAGTTTTTAACGAATCTGCGATAGTCCCTGGTCAGGCCAATATACCCCTATAACTCCTTCACTGAGCGCGGTACTGGCCATTGCATCATGACCTGGATCTTTTCCTCGTCAGCCTCGACTCCGTGTTTGGATACCCAATGGCCTAGGTACGACACGCGTTCTCTGCCAAAGACACACTTCTTTCGGTTTGCGTAAAGGGAATTTTGCTGAAGAATACTCAGAACCATGCCTAGATGTTTGCGGTGAGTGTAGAGGTCGGGATTGTGAACCAAAATGTCAAAAAAAAAAAAAAACATGAAACGACGAAGGAAAAGACGAAAACCTTGTTCGATGGCACCCACCCTATCCTCAATCTGCTGGTGTGCCATCGCTCGTTTTCTCCCAGAATGAACGTGCTCTGATACCAATTTTTTAAGTATCTTGTACCCTAAACTACAAAACACTCACGGAAATATGAAACAACAATACCACTTCCCCGAATACATCCCTGGGAAGCTTAATTTCATTCAGCACAAAAATAATCCTACATAATATTGAACCCCAGCTATTCGAGAGAACTAGCTCTCTCCACTAGTGAGACCACCAATTGTTCAGACTTATCGTAGAAAGGGCAAGAAATGAATTCGAATTATAGACATTCTTGGGACTGTGTAAAGGAATTGGGGGGAGTCTATCATCATTTTGGGAAATTTACCAGTTTATATACTGCATTATGTTACTGTTAGGTTTACGTTATGTATTTTGAAATTACAAGAATTGCCTTATAGTGTAGAGAAGCAGCTCTCTCGAATAGCTGGAGTTCGATATTGTGTTGGACTGTCTTTGTGCTTAATGAAATTAACCTTCCCATAGGTGTATTGGGGGAGTGGCATTGTTGTTCCACATTCCCTTGAGTGTTTTGCAGGTTAGGGTACAAGATACCTAACAGTTTGTACACAAACGATCTATTGTCCATAGCAATTAAATTCTACTCTTCATACCTCACACATGCTATATTACCGCTTATCTCTTCTTATTGAATTATTTACAATTGATTAGGTGTGTGCCTACAAGGATGGAGAGGTCATTATCGATACTTCTGCTGGAGTTCTGGGGAAATACGATCCTCGTCCAGTTCAACCTGATAGTCTTTTTCCAGTGTTCTCTGTAACAAAGGGCATCACAACTGGAATGTTGCATTGGCTAGTTGATAATGGGTAAGAACATAATTTATTAGCATGTTAAACTGAAGGTTTCAAGTATGTGTTTTGTCTTTGAAGTTAAAACTCTGTCCTTTAATCTGTAGAATTATGGGTCTGTTTATAAAGGGCAGAGCTATGAAGTGACCAGGGACACGTGCCCCTGACATCGTGTCATATTATATATTGATATACATTTTTTTTTTTATTAAATATAAGAAATATTTCTGTATATATTAAACATATATTAATGCATGCCCCATTAAAACATAAACCGGTACTTTGCCTTTGTTGCGATAAGGGAGCTTCTATAAGTTGGGAACTAGAGTTCAATTCCACCTTAACACAGTTTTATTTTCTTTTTCATTTTAGCCCATTTTTGTTGCTTAAAGTTTCTTTTGTATGTATGTATATATATCACATATATGTTCATGATTATATATATAATATATATATATAAAATATTATTATAATATATATATATATAGTTTAAATTTTACACTCATTTGGTAACTATTTGATTATTTATTTTTAGTTTTTGAAAATTAAGACATATAAACACCAATTTCACATATAATTTCTTACCTTTGTTATTTATTTTATCATTATTTTAAAACTACATTAAAGTCCAAGTTTAATTTTTAGTATTTCAAATTATGACTAATAAGTATCTAAACTTTTAATTTTAGTATTTAAAATTATGACTAATAAATATCTAAACTTTTTATTTTAACTTTATAAGTGCCTTAAAAATGTCTAATAGATATATAAACTTTAAATTTAGTGTATAAAAATCTCATAAAATATTTGAAATGCTTAAAAATGAATCATTATTAGATTAGAAAAAATTTGTTTCTAATTGAACCTCCCAATTTCAATTTTATAGCCGTAGTTACATTATTCTTTTTAGAAAAAAAATATATATATATCTGGCACTACATATTATACACACTTATCGAGATGTTAGTAGTTTAATATATATATTTTAAAGTTCAAGAACTATATATGACATAAATTTAGACGTTAATGAGCTAAAATTTTAATTTTATATAAAGTTGTGGTCTCTAACATGTAATTTGGATCTACCACTGTCTGTATATTAGTTAGTTATGATGATTTTGACGATGTTATATAAGTTGAATATTATGTCTATATATCTAAAATTACGTTTAGAAGAACTTGTGCCCACCTTGTATAATATCTAAAATTATGTTATTGCAGTGTCATTTGACATTTTTCTCTCTTGGTTTTTATCTTTAGATCTATCACGTGCTTAATCACACTTCAGGTCTCCATAATGCCACGGTAGAGCTAAGGAATCAAAACTGGCAAGGAAAATTATACAAGTTCAAAACCATACAAGAATTTGTCAGCAACAGTTCAATCATAAAAGAAAAAAAAAATCCATTTTTTGGTCCCTAGGTTTTAGGTCTAACTTTTTTTTGGTTTATAGATTTTAAAATTTTGCACTTTTGGCCCTTAAGTTTCCAATTTAGTCCCTACGTTTCACAATATTACCATTTTACCGTTGAGGTTTGAGTTTTTGTTTCAATTTGGTCTCTAAGTTTCAAGATTTATACTTTTAACCTATTTTTCAATAAATATTTACTTTTAGTCTTTAGTTTTAATATCTATTAGTTAATTTAAGAGAATCAAATGAATTATAATTTATTTAAGTTTCACAACTTTCACTACTTTTTCATCACTACTGAAATTAGTTTTAAAATTTCACTTCACAATTAATTAATAGACATTAATATCTAAGACTAAAGTGAGTATTTAGTGAAAAATCGAGATCAAAAGTGTAAATTTTGAAACAAAGAGATCAAATTGAAACGAAAACTCAAATCTCAGGATAAAATAATAGTTTGAAACCTAAAGATTAAATTGAAACCAAACTCAAAATTTAAAGACTAAAAGTGTAATATGTTGAACATTTTGAAACCTAGAGATGAAATAAAAACTAGACCCAAAACCTTGGATAAAAAATTTAATTTTCCCAACCAGAAATGATACAAGGAGAATGAAATGGCATTTTGCTTTTGTGAACAATGTTTCTGAAAAGGCTGGTTGAAATCATTTGAAGTAATTTCTTGCAAATGCTTTTAGAAATGATAAATACAGAAGTTTATCTTAATCATTCTTGAAAATATTTTTACAAAAATTCATTTTTACCACTGCATTGAATTGAACTGTCAGTTTTCATTAAATTGAACAAAAATTTGAATAAGTGGTAAAATCAATTCTTACTTCATGTGTTTGTCTGTCGATTTCTGCTCTTCGCCAATTATCTTGGCATGTTTTAATGCATTTTTTCTTTCCAAGTCCCTTTCTCTTATGGGTATATTTTGAGGATAAATCGCAATCCATATTTTTTATCTTTAATAGCATCAATTAATTGTTTGGAAAAGAAAAGTATAATACATTGGTCAGCCAGGAGACGAGATTTGTGGTGCTTGGTTATCACTTATCCCTTAACATATTAACCATTTGTATTTACTTTCCTGACTTTTGCATGTTGGAGGTCAAACTGGGCCTGGGAGGCTGGGTACTTGCATATAGCCTAAGATAGCTTATTTTTTGCCTCATTGGTTTTAATCTGCTAAAACAAAACAGCACGCAACAGAGAAGAAATTCCAAGAGATTCTTGAAGAAGCATTAGTTAACCCACTCCACGTCGAAGGCGAGCTATACATCGGAATCCCTCCTGGTAAAACTTTTCTTAAGCATAATTTCAACCAAGTTTATGATAACAACGATTGTGTTGGGAGAAAATACAAGTCGAGTTCCACCGAAACAGCTGAGAATAATACTGGTTGCACTAAAATCCCTAATGATAGCCGCGGCAGGAGCAATGCCAATGATCCCAGCACAAGAGTTGATACAAGGCATGCAAATGCTGGAAATAAGTTACTAGGCAAGATGTACAAAGACCCTAGAATTCATGATGCCTTTTTGGGAAGAGGGGAATATGAGAATTACACCATTCCAAATGGGAAATTTGGATTAGGATTTTCAAGGTTAAGATCAGAGGAAGGTTCTTTTATTGGGTTTGGCCATTCAAGAATGGGTGGATCCACAGGTTTTTGTAACATAGAACACAGGTTTGCAATGTCCATAACCGTCAACAAAATGTCTCTTGGGGGTGTGACTGCCAGTATAATACAGCTCGTTTGTTCCGAGTTGAATATCCCGTTGCCATCGGAATTTTCGTCGCCCGGGATCTCTGATGGACAGCATAGTACAATGGAAACTCCTCTGATTAACTGAGGATGAAAAGAACAAAATTTTCCATAGTCATACAACTCTTATTCTTTGATGTAACCCACCCTTGTAATAGCATTTTCATAATCTGCAACTTCTTATAGCAAACTCTTTCAACGTCAAACAATTATATATAATGCACTCAATGTAATGATTATAATTAGTCAATAAGATGAAATTCAGAAACCCTATTACTTTGGCAACTTCAGTGATCACTTTCTATTTATGGTTCTTTTTACTAAGAAAAATTGTCAGAAATAACTTTCAAATATTTTCATCTTTCATAATTAGCATCCTTTTAGAGAACTTGTTGACATAGTTTTCTCAGTCTTTTTCGACCTACATTGATCTCGAGATTCAAATAAAAATTTGAACATCCAATCTCGATACTTTTGAGCTTTCTCAGCGTGGAACCTTGACCAGAAATCAAATAAAAATCTAACCTTCTTTTAATCTTACTCTAAATTTAATCTTTCCCAAATCTTATGGAATATTTTTTCAGTTTCGTCCTACATTACATCGAAAAAGCTCAAAATAATTGATGATTGGGACGTGCGATAAAAAGGGAGAAAAATTATTTCACGAATTCTCCGAGAGTTCAGTTGTGAAAGATGAAATTTTGTTTTAGTCCTTACCATTTCCCTTCAATCATACAAACCATGAAACGGAAGGAAAAGGTGCAAATATTATTGGGGTCAAATGGTCAAAGATTGAGGTGGAAAAAGATGGTGGAATATTTAGACCTTTAAGTTTATGCACGAGATGTCATTGTTTTTGCTCTGTTTTTGGTTTTTTTCTCTTTAATGTGAGACAGGAAATGGAAATCAGTCAGCCTATAGTTGAAATGCTTTATCTGATTTGAAAGAGAGAAAGCGATTAAGTTTGTGATAAGATATATCATATCAATATATTGTGTTTCATATTCGATTAACATTGTAACTTTAGAAAAAGGGAAAGGGCGAAAATTAAGAGAGAAAAGTTATTTTCGTTGCCTTCCAAAAGGAAACTCTTCACTTCTTTAATCTAAAAAAAAAAAAAACGATTCCCAGAAATTTTGATGGTGCATAACTTGAGAGAACAGAAGGATCTTTCTTTTTCTATTTCTGCTTTGTTCCATTTTTTTTTAAAAAAACCAAATTGAATTTTCTGAAAATTATTAGCAGACAGGTTGGAAGGACCTTTAATATTAATATTGTTGTTTTCAAAACTTATTAGAGAAATATTGTTGTTTTGAAACTTATTAAAGAAATATTGTTATTTTGGGAGTTCGAGACTAGAAGTCGAGGGTTGAGAATTCGATTAATGTAGAGGTCGAACGTTGAGAACTCGACAAACAAAGAAAAACTTGAAAACAATATGTATATTAGGGTTGTCGAGTTGAAACTTCAACCCTCGACAAGGAAAAGGATAATTTTGTATATTAGGTTGTCGAAGGTTGAAGTTTTGACATACATAAGTCGAAACTTCAACCCTCGACAAGGAAGATAAGTGGGTGAAGCTAATTTTGTGATGAGGATCTCGCTTTAGAAGGAAATCTCGCTAATTTTGTGATGGGGATCTCGCTGGAAATGTGGGCTGAATCTCGTGAGCATCGCTAGGAATACAGTTTGTTAAAAAATGCTTGAGGATCACGCTCTAGAAGAAAATCTCACTAATTTTGTGATGGGGATCTCGCTCTAGAAGGGAATCTCACTAGAAATGTGGGCTGAATCTCAGGAGCATCGCTAGGAAGACAGTTTGTTAAAGAAATGCTTGAGGATCTCGCTCATAATTGTCTTCACTTTATTTACTTTCCATAGAAATATATATATATATACTAATTATATATATATACATGACCAATGAGAAAAAAAGCTAATAATCATTAATGAAAAAATAACAACAATAACAAAATTTTGAATTGTAAGAGAGAGCAAGATTGTAAGAGAGAGCGAGATTGAGAGTGAGATTGTGAGCAAGAGCGAGATTGAGTCTGCCATATGGATTAAACGGTCAACCAATCAGCTGACGTGGTCTGTCACATGGAAATCGTCTTCACTTTATTTACTTTCCATAGAAATATATATATATATACACACATGACCAATGAGAAAAAAAACTAATAATCATTAATGAAAAAATAACAACAATAACAGAATTTTGTTACAACTAATAACTATAATTGAGTAAGTTTAATGAAAGTGCATATATTAAAATTGACTATAATTGAATAAGTCTGAAAAAAAGTGCATAAATTATTATTTTAATTAAGTTGTACATTATTCTTCTAATTAAATTGTACATTATTATTTTAATTAAGTTGTATATTATTCTTCTAATTGAGAAACAAATATTTTTTTAATTGAGAAATAAATATTTTTTTTTCCAGATCATGGCTTTAAACCTATGACCTGTTGATTCTGATGTTTTGTACGACCAGTCCATTCATCGATCATCTGTTGTATGGCGAGATTGTACTACTGGAGAAATATCTTGCAGGCGTCAAGAGACAGTTCTCCAGCGCACTATCCCGCTCCACCCTCGAATACTACCGCTACTACGCACATCTGGATTCTATGGGGTTTCCAGATTAGGATTTATTCAGTTGGACTGACATCTGATCACAGCCTTGGTCGAGAGATGGAGGCCCGAGACGCATACTTTTGATATGTCTGTTGGAGAGTGCACTATCACTCTATAAGACATAGAATTGTTGTTGGGGTTACTTGTTGACAGTGAGCTGGTCACCAATTATGTATGATGACTGGTTAGAAGTTTGTCAACTGTACCTTGGTGCGACCCCACCTACCGACAAGATTAAATGATCGAGGTTAAGTTTAATATGGTTAGGAACACAATTTCATGAGCTCACAGATGATGCAGACGAGGAAACCATCATAAGATATGCGCGAGCATATATACTACAAATGATGGATGGAAGTCTGTTTTCAGATAAATCAAGTCATTTTGTTCACTTGTTGTTCCTGCCACTGTTAGCTAACCTCCATGATGCAGGGCGGTATTCATGGGGTGGAGCATGCTTGACATGGTTGTATAGACAACTATGCAAAGCAACAAGACCTGAGGTTCGAGAGATAGTTGAGCCTCTCATACTTTTGCAACTATGGGCTTGGGAGCGATTTCCAACAATGGCTCAACAGCTATAACATGTTAATGACGCTCAGTTAATTGGACGAGCCTACGGTTCTCGGTATGTTGTTTTAATTCAATTTGATTTTTATATCACTGATCTAGTTAATTTAAATTCTAAATTATCAATTTAAAAATTTAGGTGGAGAGAATTTGTTGTTTTTTTTTAAAAAAAATAAGTCGAGGGTTCAAAATTCGATCAAGGTAAGTCGAATTTTGAATTCTCGTCCTTGCCTTCGCTTTTCCATGGTTTCCATTATTATTTTGAGAAAGAGCGAGATTTTGAGAGGTTTCCATTATTATTATTGAGAGAGAGCGAGATTTTGAGAGGTTTCCATTTATTATTTGGAGAGAGAGCCAGATTTTGAGAGGTTCCATTATTATTTTGAGAGGAGAGCGAGATTATGAAAGAAATTATGAAAGAGAGCAAGATTATGAGAAGAGAGCGAGATTTTGAGAGTTTCCATAATTTTAAGAGAGAGCGAGATATTGAGCGATAGCGAGAACGAGAAAGATAGCGAGATTTTGAAGCGAG
>NC_052357.1:65220187-65414446 GCF_009727055.1 Benincasa hispida | reverse complement strand
ATTTTCCTAAATAATTTCTAAAATGACAATATCCTTTTAATTTTTCCCAGGCTGGATACCACTTTTTTTTTTTTTTTTTTTTTTTTTAATAAGAGCCAGGTTTCGATCGTAAGCCACATGCTTCCACTAGGCCACTCTGATTAGTTGGGTATATATTTTCATTATATTTATAAATTCAATGATTTTGTTTGGTTATTTATTTATTTCATTATTATCCGTCAATCTTGAGTTGGGGTTAGTCATTCGTGATGCGTTATGTGCGTGATTTGTGCATTTATGACAAAAAGATATTTCCTCCTCCATTAATGGTTTGATTTATTATTTGTTTACAAATTAAAGGAATTATTGTACTAAAGAGATTAATTTTAAATTTTTTAGTTGAGTTACATTCTTTTTCAATACACTAATTGATTTGATTCAATCTTAAAAGAAAAAGTTGGGTCAAAGTGAGCTTAATGTTAGGATCAAGTGTAGATCGTTGTTGTGTCGTGAAAGAACCATTACCTTAAAAGCAAAATTCGATGCAACCTTGATACTAAATCGCGTATGTCGGTTGCTCCCAAGGTTTATACAAACTCCAAACTCAGATGTGCACTCGTGCGGAAAAAGGAATGAAATCAATGGAAACTTTACTTAGAACAATAGGTAAAAAGAAGAAAAGCTCAAATATGAAAAACTTTATGTATATGATGATGAAGAAGAACGAGAAGACTCAACAGATAGAAACAACTAAATTTAAAAATTAGTTCTTTTCTTGGCACAATTACCTAATCTCGCACCTGTCCGATTAGTGGCAATGGGAGCATATGCATGTGGGGAAGTCTTTATTTCCACCACACACAATTTGGAAGCTCTCTTATATGTCTTTATATTTATACCCCTTTGGCAACGCTAAATCTTCCAATGTGGAACAATATATTTTCCATTACCTTCTACTATAGTCATTGGTCAAAAGTCATTCCCAACACTCAATTCAACCGTAATTGATATAGTTGTTGATGTTTGATCCCCATCCTAAGAGTTATTGTTCTCAAGAATAAAAAGGTTGCTTGAAAGGTAAGCAAAATCGTTTTACTTGTAACAAAACAAAAATGTTAAATCACTTATTGACCTAAAAATTTAAGTTGATGAGTTATGATAAATTTAATTCTATCAACACTTTTAACACTTCCTACATTTATGGGCTTGAAAATTTGTACAAGACACAAGTAAAACCAATATTAATTTGGGAAGGAAATGATATTACAAGGGTTTGAGTATAATACCGTTTACTTTAATACCATGTTAAATCATCAATTGACCCAAAAATTTAAATGGATGTATTATGGTAAATTTAATTATAACAATATTTTTAACAAAAAGTTGTTTAAAAAATAACACATTTTAAACAATTGATAAATGACATGCGTAGTTTTATATTTTAGGAAAAACATATTAGTGTAGTGTTTTCTCTTGAGTACATTTTTTGAGAAGTAATTAATGTAACTTTTTTATTTGTTGTTTCTTGTTTTTTAAAATTAAGCCTATAACTATTGTTAGCATCTCTAAATTGCATATTCTGTTCTCTACTTTTTACCAATATTTTCAAAAAGCGAGTTAAATTTTGAAAACTAAAAAATATAGTCCCGTTTGATAACCATTTGATTTTTTTATTTTTAGTTTTTGAAAATTAAGTCTAACTCCATCCACCTCTAAATTTCTTGATTTGTTATCTATTTTTTTACCAATGTATTCAAACCAAGTCAAATTTTGAAAACTTAAAAAAAATAGTTTTTAAAAACTTGCTTTTGTTTTTAGAATTTGGCTAAAAATTTAACTCTTATACTTAAGAAAGATATAAATCATTGTAAGGAGATGAGAGAAACAGACGTAATGTTCAAAAATAAAAAATAAAAAAACCAAATGATTATCAAACAGGACAATAGTTCTTAAATTTTTTTTTAAAAAAAATTAGCTAAGAATTCAATTCTTATTCTTAAGAAAAATGTAAATTATTGTAAAAAATGGAAAGAAAATAAACTAATTTTTAAAAATAAATAACATAAAACGAAATGATTACCAAAGAGAACTGTAGTTTTCAGATTTTTTTATATTTTACCGTTTATTACGTTCATAAAATGTATGCAATGCAACCTCTTAATTTTTATATTTGAATCGTACAAAAAAAAAATCAACTTCCTGGAAAATTAATTAAAAAGAATGTTTAAAAAAGTGAAAGGGACATTGATCATGATATACATTTGGGTATGATAGGTTAGCATGTTCGACCAAAGCATTGCATTTAGGGGATATTTGACGTGGAGATTTGAAATGTTAAGTTTTACAATGTTAAACATGAGTTAGACTGAGTGATTTAGATAGTTTGAATTTAAGAAAATCGTGTTTAGAGTGCAGGTTTTGGAAGTTTGGTTTTTGAAACATGTGTTTTGGAGGGTAGGTTGAGAAAGCTTGGGAATGAAATTCAAATTTATAAAATTTGAGTTTGTGAAATATTTTTTTGGAAAAATTACCTTTTTAGTCCTCGAGTTTTCTGGAGTAAGTGTGTTTGATCCTTGAAGTTTTAAATTAGTTATTTTAGTCCTTAAGTTTTCAATTATAGGTTTAAAAGGTCCTCTTCATTAACAGAAATATTTAAATTAACAAATATATCTAAGTAGATTATTTAAATGCTAGCGTGACTTATTGACTAAGTTGATAATTTGGATTTAAATTTGTCTCGTGGAGTTACTTCACAAAACGAACTTCACGAGACGAAAGACAGACGAACTTCATGAGAAATGAACTCAACTTTACGTCATTTCTATCTTCTGTCTCGTGAAGTTCGTCTCATGAAGTTACTTCATGAGACGAATTTCACAAGATGAACTTCATGATAAATGAACTCAACGAACTCAACTTCACATCATTACTGTCTTTTGTTTCGTAAAGTTCGTCTCATGAAGTAACTTCACGAGATGAACATCACGAGACAAATTTAAATCCAAATCATCAACTTAATCACCAAGCCACATCAACATTTAAATCATCTATTTAGACAGATCTATTAATGAAGAGGAACTTTTTAACATATTATTGAAAATTCAAGGACTAAAATGGCTAATTTGAAACATCAAGGAACAAACGCACCTATTCCAAAAAACTTGGGGACTAAAAAGTTATTTTTTCCTATTTTCTTAGATTTAATTAGTAGTTGGATTTTATATTAATTTAAATTTGTCATCTTAATTATTTTAATATATTTAAGTTTAGAATAATATAAAAAATTTAGAAGAATATTTATTTTTTTGGATTTTGAAATATAGATCAGACTAAAATTATAACTTTAATTTTTTGTTTTAATAATTTAATATTTTGATTTTACTAGGTTTGAAATAAAATGGTATATAGACTTTTGTCAGTTTTATTTAAATTATGATTTTCTACACATATAGTTTAAATAAATATACTTAATTACACCATTGTAGTCTAATGAGCTATTATTTTACCCAAAAATCTACATATACTTAATTACACCATTGTAGTCTAATGAGCTATTATTTTACCCAAAAATCTACATATACTTAATTACACCATTGTAGTCTAATGAGCTATTATTTTACCCAAAAATCTATTACAATTTACTTTTTAGCCCTCCTTACTATTCAATTTTTATTAAAAATGTGTGTACACATAATAATAATAAGAAGAAGAATAAGAATAATAATAATAATAATAAAATAATAAACATATAAGAGATATTTCTCGCAGTGACCGATTTATACTAGGAGAAATAGAAGGAAATAAATGAAATCTCCTAAAATAAAATAAACATATAAACAAAGAAGAGAACATAGAGAATTAAAAAAGATAATTTAATAAATAATAATAATTAAAAAGAAAAAACTCCTAATGAAAAAAAAATGAAGAAAGATAAAGTGTATTTTAAAAAATATTATTGTAACCAAACTAATGGTGAATGAATTAGAAAAAACTGTTTTCAAAAATCTATTTTTATTTAATACTTTTGATTAATAAAAAAAACTGTTTAAAATAAAAATGCACATGTGTTTGACAACTCTTTCTTAGAAGTATTTTTATATACAAGTTTGTTTGGTTTGTTATATACTAAACATATTTTTATTAATGTTATCCAAAATTGGCAGGTTGTGGCCAAAGTTTGGTGCCGAAAGTTCGTTGGTAGGGATCGTCGGCAGCGACTGCCAGAGGTGGCGATCGAAGTTGACCAACGACGGTTCAAGTTTGGCCAGAGTCAATGGTTAGAAGTTTGCCAAGAGGGTCGTCAAAAGTGGCGACCGGAGATGGCCGACGACAGTCGTCGAAGATGGTGGTTGGAGTTGGCCGGTAGCAGTCGTCAAAGGTGGTGTTTGGAAGTTGGCCAGTAAACTTCTTAAATTAAATTTTTTTAAAAAAAAGGTGTAATCCATAGATTTGAACAGTGTACTATTCAAACCCATTGGAAAGAGTGTAGAAAGCATTGACTTCCTAAACCCTTATCTCAAGGGTTGGATTTAGGATGTTTAATCCATCTTAAGCTTATTCCTTGAAACAAATAGTATTAATACATCGGTTCTTTATGATTTATTATATAATTAATTAATTAATTAATTAATATGGAGTAGTTAAATTCAAATATTATAATTTAAATTGAATATATTTTTCTAAATTATAATTTAATACATATATATATTAATTAATTTTAATAATATAAAATAAAAGAATAAATTCATATATTAAGAGTAGAGAGTGAGTGAACATCGAGAAAATCCACACTTTTGGATGAGCGTCATCCATGGGTACAAGGAATTCATGGAATAACTTATTCTCACGTTTAAAGTTTCAAAACTTGTACTAAACAAAGGGATGTGTCTCCCTTACCCATTCCCACCCATATTTCCATCCCAATTGCCTCAATCCAAATGACCTCTTAAGCTTTTGCATGACCAGAGAAAATGCCACTTAAAATTTTCCTTTCTCCCTTTCATTTTTTAACATAAAATGTTAGACGTACTCAACTATTGGATGTTTAAACACTCAACTTTTAGAAATTTTTTTATACCCGTTTAATAACCTTTTGTCTTATATTGTTTTAAAATTTAGTTAAGTTTAGACATTATTCTTTCAAAATATTCATTTTCCGTTTTTGTACTTATGAAAAATGTCAATTGAGTTTTGAGTTTAGTTTCAATATATTACATTTTTACTATTAAGGTTTGAGTTTAGTTTTCATCTGATGATTTTACTTTTTTTTACACTTGAAATTATACTAATATTCACTTTTAATCCTTCGTATTAATTTTCTATTAATTTTTAAAGATTTATTAAAACTTGTAAGGGACAATGAACCCTCCTACATATCTCCACATTGATATGATATATCCACTTTGGATATAACTTTCATGACTTTTTTTTTTCACCCTATGATGGAGATAGTTATTCTCATTCATATATTCATGACCATCTCATTATCTAGCCAATGAAGAACTTTGGTCACATTTGCTAAAAAAATATTATAATTATTAGTTCATTTTTCGTCATTACTAAAATTAATTTAATTAGTGTAAATTAATTGACTTAAAAGTTAACACATATGACTAAGAACAAGCTAGTAAAGATGTATATATATATATATATATATATATATAGGAATGAAATGAATTAAACTCACAATTTTAGGGTAAAAGTATAACATTTTAAAATTTAATGACTAAATAAGAATTAAACTAAAGACATTAGGGTAAAAATATAATAGTTTGAAACTTTTAAATTAAATAGAGAAATTATACCCAAAATTTAAAGACAAAAAAATTTTCTTTTTTCTTTATTAAAATGGGAGATTTTCAAAAATAGAAAAACAAAGAAATTATTTATACAAAATAACAAAATTTTAATTTTTTTTATAATAAAAAATGGTAGAAAACTATCCGTATCTATCAACATTTTTTTACTATTTCTATAAATAGTTTGACATTTTTTTATACCTGTAAAAATTTACTTATTAAAATTGACTTATGATATGATTATTGTCGAGTTGACATAAATTTTCAAAAAAGAACTGCGCGACTTAAGTGAGAGAATTTTTTAACGCAGCTTTTTTGCAAGGCTACATTTTTAATTTTTGTTAACTCATTAAGCAATATGTGACGTGTATCATATAATTCATGGAAAGAAAGAGCCTAATTATTATAAAATATTAAAACATAAGTCATTAAATAAAAAACTTTTAAAATTATAAGAACCATTAATCACTGAATAAACATATTTTTATTATAAATATTATAATAATAAATAGATGTTTATTGCTTAGTATCTCAAAAGACACGTGTCACCCTTCATATTGTTCATATGTCTTGTAGTTTGGTGTCCATGTAAGTCCACATTCTAGTTGTCACTTTGCCTATAAATAGTGACATTTGGTGGATCTTCAAATCATACACTCTTGGGTAAGAAATCCACTCCAATTCCAATAAATTTTCTATTATCAAATTTTATAATTTTACTTATTTTATGAGTTTAGTTATTTTTATTTTGTATTATATTCTATTTATTATTATAATTATATTATATTTTCTCTATAACCATGTTCTCGTTGTGCTCCTTAATTTCACAACACATTATCAGCACGAGCTCCTATTGGTTACGTTGCTAAAGGTAGGTTTGATTTTTTTCCTCTTTATTATAATTAATAAATTAAATGTTATTTGACATATTTAGTATATATTAAATTTCTAAAATAAATACAATATTTTGTGATAGTGATGTCATGACAAATCTTACAAAATTAGAATTCACATCCCTTGACATTAATGACAATAATTATTTGTCATGGGTGCTCGATGTCGAAATTTACCTGGATGTTATGAACTTGGGAGAAACAATTAAAGATGAAATACGACATCCAATCAGGACAAAGAAAAAGCTATGATTTTCCATCGTCACCATTTCCACGAAGGATTAAAAATAGAGTATCTTATAATAAAATATCACCTTATCTTGTGGAAAAATTTGAAAGAAAGGTATGATCATCAAAAGACAGTTATTCTTCCTAGAACTTGTTATTGAGTGGATGCATTTGAGGCCACAAGATTTTAAATCAATAAGTGATTACAATTCATATTATTTAAAACCAGTTCAAAATTGTTGTTATGCGGAGAAAAAATTACTAATGTTGATATGTTAGAGAAGACATTTTCTACATTTCATATATCGAATATGCTCCTATAGTAGCAATATCGAGAGAAAGGTTTTAAACAATATTCTGAATTAATTCCATATCTTCTCGTGGCCGAACAAAATAACGAGTTATTGATTAAAAATTATGAATCTCGACCAACCAGAACGACATCATTCCCTGAAGTGAATGCTGTGAATTCTAATAATAATCATGGTTGAGGTCATGGTCGCAGTCGAGGTTGTGACCATGGCAGAGAAAGAAATAATTATTATTTTCGTGGTGGTCATTTTAATCATTCAAATTTCAAAAGAATCACATAAAATGGTGATCACAAAGGAAAAACTCCACAAGATAATAGTTCAAAAACTGTTGAAAATAAATACTTCCGATACTGAATGACTGGGCATTGGTCATGTACTTGTTGTACGTCAAAATAATTAGTTAACCTCTATTAAGCCTCCCTGAAAAAAATATGGAAGCAAATTTTGCATACCAAGATAATAATATATTTGACCCATCCCATATGAGAAATTTGGAGGTCGGTTGGACTTCTTTGAATCTCCTGCAGAGAAGATTGGCGCAGTTGATGGAACATCAAGTGTTTCTTTTGATTTTGAGAATGTCTAGACTTAATGTTATTATTTTCTTTTATCTATCTTCATGTTTTTTTAGTTAGTTTTTTTATATTTTAAGTGTTGTTTGTCTTATTGTAATTGTTTTATTTTAGTGAAGAAATATGAATCATTTTCATATGGTTGGGTGACTCAAAAATGAGTAAAGAATATTTATGTTTGGCAAACAGTGCAAATACACGTACAATACTTACAAATCAAAAATATTTTTCCAAATTGACAATGTTGAAAGCAACAGTAAATCTAATATTAGTTTTTGCAAACTTGATCGAAGGTTTTGAAAAATCAAATATTATTTTGCCTAGAGGAACAAAATTTACAATTGACAATGTATTGTTCTCTAGTCAATCAAATAGAAATCTTTTAAGTTTTAAAGATATACGTTACAATGGTTGTCATATTGAGACAGATAGTAAGAATAATATGGAATATCTATATATTATCTCTACCGTCTCAAATGAAAACCATATATTGGAAAAGTTGTCTGCTTTATCTTCTGGATTGTATTATACTCATATACGAGTAATTGAAATACATGCAACAGTGAACCTGAAGTTCACGAATCCATACATATTTACAATTTGGCATGACCGATTGGGTCATTAGGAACTATAATGATAAGGAGAATTATTGAGAATTGGAAAATTGATAATTAGACCATCACCAACTAAAGTGAGGGCTGAATCACCTGCATTTTTAGAACAAATTCATGGTGATATATGTGGACCCATTAACCCACCAAGTGGACCGTTTAGATACTTTATGGTATTAATAGATACATCCAGTAGATAGTTTACACGTGTGCTTATTATCAAGTCGAAATCTTGCATTTGCAAAACTACTTACTCAAATAATTAAGTTAATTGCACAATTTCCTAATTATACAATTAAGACTATTAGTCTTGATAATGCTGGTGACTTTACATCCCAAGCTTTTGATTATTATTGTATGTCAATTGGGATAACTGTTGAACATTCTGTAGCTTATTTTCATACACAAAATGGTTTAGCAGAATCATTTACAAAACGTTTGCAATTAATTGCAAGACCACTACTTATGAGAGCTAAGCTTCTTGAATGTCTGGGGACATGCTATTTTGCATGCAACATCACTTGTACGCATTAGGCTAGTAGATCATAAGTACTCGCCATTCCGATTAGCTTATAGTCATGAGCCAAATATTTTCCATCTGATAATTTTTGGGTATGTACTATATGTTCCGATTACTCCACCACAATGCATTAAGATGGGTCCTCAAAGGAGATTAGAAATATATATTGGATATGATTCCCCATCAATTATCAAATACCTTGAACCCATATTTACTTCACGATTTGCTGATGGTCATTTTAATGAGATAAATTTTCCAACATTCGGGAGAGGAATTAAGAAGTTGGAAAAAGAAATTACATGGAATGCATCGTTATTGTCTCATTTAGATCTCTATACAGATCAATGTGAATTTAAAGTTTAGAAAATAATTCATTTGCAAAATATAGCAAATCAACTACCGGATGTATTTATAGATGCAAGAAAATATCGAGGTCACATATACCAACGACAAATATTCCATCAAAAATTGATATCTCAATACAACAAGTTGTCACTAATGAGTTTGAAACATGCCAGAAGGGTGGTAGACCAGTGGGTTCCAAAGATAAAAATCCTCAAAAACGAAAAATAATTAATAGTGAAAAGGAATTGGTTGAGGATGTAAATATTCATGAAAAAAATCCTCGACATGACTAGTGAGGAAGGTGAAATACCTAAAGATAGTAATAAGATTTCAATAAACCATGTCATGACAGGAAAAGGATGGAATTGAACTAATGTAATTATCGACAACATTTTTCTATATAATGTTACTCTTGATATTATATCTGAAAATGAGGATCTTGAATCAAAATCTATTGAAGAATGTTGACATAGAAAAGATTGGCTTTAGTGGAAAGAAGCAATCAAGGCAGAATTAAACTCACTCTCGAAATGACAAGTTTTTGGACCAGTAGTCTGAATATTAGAAGATGTCAAACCTATGGGATACAAATGGGTATTTGTGAGAAAAAGAAATGAAAATAATGAGGTCATAAGATACAAAGCAAAACTAGTTGCACAAGAATTTTTACAAAAACTTGGTATTGATTATTTGGAGACATATTCTCCAGTGGTGGATGCAATTACACTAAGATATTTAATTGACGACTGTTTATGAAAGTCTGGATATGCATCTTATGGATGTAATCACAATATATTTATATGGATCTCTTGATAATGATATTTATATGAGAATCTTAAAAGGATTTAAGGTACTTGAAACATATACATAAAATTTCAGGGAATGGTATTCAATAAAGTTACAGAGACCACTATATGGATTGAAACAATCAAGATGGATGTGGTACAATTTCCTGAGTGGACATTTATTGAAAGAAGGATATCAAAACAATTCAATATGTTCGTGTGTTTTTATAAAGAAATCACAATTAGGATTTGCTATTATAACTGTATATCTTGATGACTTGAATATAAATAGAACTCCTGAAGAGCTTTCAAAGGCAATAGAATATCTCAAGAAAGAATTTGAGATGAAAGATCTCGGAAAAATAAATTTTTCCTTAGTTTTCAAATTGAACATTTAGCAGATGGAATATTTATTCATCAGTCAACTTATACAGAAATTTTTTTGAAAAGGTTTGATATGGACAAAACACATCCATTAAAGATTCCAATGGAAATCCATTCATTGGATATAAAGAAAGATATATTTCGACCTCAAGAAGATAATGAAGAACTTTTTAGCCCCAAAGTACTATATCTTAGTGCAATTTGTGCACTTATGTATCTTGCTAATAATACAAAGCAAGTTGTTATTAATGATGATCCTAGATTATTAGCTAAGTTGTTATTAATGATGATAATACATAATGTGCACTTATGTATCTTGCTAATAATGATATTGCATTTTTAGTAAATTTATTAGCTAGATGTTGGATTGGTATCCTAAATCTCTTGTATTCTCGTAGTTTGTGAACATTGTATAAACAAGTTGTTATTAATATAATAATAATTATTTTATGAGTATACACCCAATCCAATAAACTAAAGATCCTAGATTATTTTATGTAATTTAAACAAGTATGTAGAGACATACGGGTGGATCTTGTTTAAATAATAAGCTAAATGGTATGTAGTAAATGGAAAAGATTGGGCATACCTTATCCCAACCTTATCCTGGTAGCATTACGGATACGGCCCCTTTGTAGGTGTTACAAGTGTTGTAAAGTGTTACAAATGATCTAATCATTCATATGGAGACATGTGAGCGGGGGTATCCTATACAAATAGTTTTTATAAGGCCGGACCATGAAATGATTAGTCTCATTATATAACGCCATTAATAATAGAGACTTACATTTCACTAGGATGACCATAGGTGACATGACCTGAATCCTGAATGAGTTGTGAAATCCTGCTCACGAAGGCGGTCCTTTGATTTGTATAGGTGAGAGTAGCCAGATTGCCAACTCAATAAGCCTACCATTTTGGGGATTCGTCTAACTGGGGAGCTAGAAACATAACTACAAAAACCGAATTCACTCATTCCTTGATGTCGGGGTAAGTAAATAAATTGCTCTCTTAAGGACTGATTTCAAGGCTTGAACATAGTGGCCACACCCTCTCTTGGCTTAAGAGGGACTTGGTCATAGTTGGACTATGACTTATTGCTCATTAGAGGAATCAATGGTATTTAAGGAGTTAGATGTAAATACAGAGGCAAAACGGTAATTTTGGCCCAGTTATACTAATGAGCAATTTGTGAAGGGTCATCGTTGTTGATTTGTTATATCTAATGGACACAGAAATTTATCTGTAGTGCGAAAAGTGCAACTGTCGATCTTTAGTGGAATGACGAGTAGTTAATGGATGTTGGGTAATTTAATTAAAGAGTTTAATTAATTATCCAAATACCATTGGAGCTTCGATCTACAAGTCCATTAGGTCCCCTCTGTAGCTCAATAGGGATTTAGTTGAGAATTAATTTTGGATTAATTTGAAGTGTTCAAATTAATTGAGGGAATTAATTATATATGTAATATAATTAATATAATGTATTTGCTACATTATAATATAAGGTAATATGAGAGGTATGTGAATATGATTCAAATACTAATTATATAAATGAGATTCATGTAATTAAATTTAATATAAATATGATTTAGGGTTGTTTTTAAATATAGAAAAATAAAACAAAATATTTATAAAATATAGCAAAATTTTAAAACTATCAATGATAGATGCTGATAGACACTGCTATCAGTGTCTAACAGTGATATTGATAGACACTGATAGAAGTCTATCAATAACGTTTATCATTAGTAGTTCTAAAATTTTGCTATATCTTATAAATATTTTCAACATTTTTACTATTTGAAATAATTTTCTTATGATTTGTATTAAATATCATAAATAAGTTGAGAGGAATTAAATATTTGAATATGATTCAAATATTAATTATATGAATGAGATTCATATAAGTGAATTTAATATAAATACGATTTATATTAAATGCCATGTATAGTTGAGAGAAAATAAAATTATATGTTATGTTATATTTGATACAATATAAAACTATAGGCTATATGTTATATTTATTATAATACATATTGTGTATATATATATATATGATAAAATAGTTACTATATATATATATATATTATTAATTTAATTTAAATTAATTAAATAGAGGGAGTTACAACTCCCTCCCCTCATTCTCTCATTCAATAACATGGGTTGTGGAAGAATGAATGGTCTTGATTAATCTTTTTCCACAATTTTCTCTGTGAGTTGTGTTCTCTGAAAAAAAAAATTTATAGAAAAGAAAACTACTTTCTTTCTCTCCATCTCCTCCTCTCTTCCAAAACCCTAAGGCAAAGCCCACACCTCATGTCATTCTTAAACCCTAAGGAGAATATAGAAGGCTTCATTTGGTGGTGTCCCTTTTGGAAGAAGAGATATGTTTGAGGGAGTTCTTGAAGAAAGTGTTCTTCAATTTTTTTTTCTCCTTCCCTTTATTAGTATGCTGTAATTTTATTCTTGAATGCATAATCTTTCTTCTTAATTCTGTAATTCTTGGGAATTATGTGAAAAACGAAAATTGGAATCGATCCCTGCATTTCGATGCGAAAACCTTCAATGGTTTTCCGTTCAAGATATAGTTCTTCTCTTACAAAAAGACATTGGAACGTAATTAAACATATATTCTGTTATCTCCGAGGAACAATCGATATGGATTTATTTTATTTAAATAAATCAAATTTTGATCTAATTGGTTATACAAATTTTGGATATTTATCTGATCCACACAATGCTAGATCTCAAACCGGTTATCTTTTTACATGTGGAGGAACTGTTATATCATGGCGATCAGTAAAACAGACCATAACGACCACTTTCTCAAATCATGCTGAAATTCTTGCGATTCACGAGGCTAGTCGAGAATGTGTATGACTAAGATCAATGAATCAGCACATTCGTAAAACATGTGGCTTGTCTTCTAATAAAAACTCTCCAACAATATTATACGAAGACAACCCAGCTTGCATAGCCAAAATCAAAAAAGGATATATTAAAGAAGATAGAATAAATGATATTTCACCGAAGCTTTCTACACTCATGATCTTGAAGAAAATGACAACATCACTGTACAACAAATTTGTTCGAAAGATCACCTGACAGACTTATTTACAAAGACATTACCAATCGCAATTTTGAAAAATTGGTGCACAACATTAGAATGCGGTGACTCAGAGATATTAAGTGATATTTTCACGAGGGGAATAAATATATTGTATTCTTTTAGGAGTATATATTATATGAAATATGTACTTTTTTTTCTTCACTAGGGTTTTTCCCATTGGATTTTTTCTAGTAAGGTTTTAACGAGGCATATTTCATATATATATATATGGACATCTAAGGGGAAGTATTATGAATATTATAATAATAAATATATGCCCATTACTTAGTATGTTCATGTGCCTTGTAGTTATTCATGTTTGGTGTCTATGTAAGTCCACATCATACTTGCCACTTTGCCCATAAATAGTGACATTTTGTGGATCTTAAAATCACACACCCATTGGTAAGAAATCCACTTCAAATTTCACTAAATTTTCTATTACCAAATTTTATAATTTTAGTTATTTTATGATTTTAGTTTTTTATATTATATTATATTTATTATTATTATTATATTTTATTTTTTCCATATCTGTGTTCCCGTTGTGCTCCTCAATTTCACAACAATTTCTACATAAATATACAATAATTGCGTGTTATTTCACACGAATTAACATAAATAGAAATGTCAAATTATTTTATCAAGCATAAATATGATCAAGGTACAAAATGTTCATTTTGGCGGAAATATCAAGATTCTAATTTTACGGAAATTTTGATGAAAATATTGATAAAATGTCAATTTTGATAGATATTTGAAAATTTATAAAAACAAAAAGTAAATTTAAATTAATGAATAAATATTTTATGATTTTTAACCAATTAACATGTCTATTATATTTAGATTAGTGACATTTTGTTACTTATTTTCTTGTGAAATATTGTTTCATCATTCATATCTACGTGGAATACAAGTAAACGATAGAAATTTAATACTGCGAGGATAGAGGTTCTTAATAAAAAAATAAAAAATAAAAATGGAATTATTTTACGAAAAACTTGAGTGCTTCTTGAATATATTGCTACATTCCAAGCATAGTCAAATAAAATAATGCCACGTAGTATTTTTTATTTTTTATAATTTTTTTTACTGATAAAGAAATGAGTAGCATGTGCGTTAAAGCTATTTTATACAAGAAGTCGTGGGTGAGAAATCAGCGACATTTGCACTGTCAATTATTTGCATTCAGAAGTCCGTTCCAAATTTCAGTGCACACATTATACATAACATCACATCCACAGAAACAAAAAAACCAAATCCTAAACATTATTAAGCTCGCCATTGCCCTCACCGGCGACGATCGTCTTCCGTTTTCGGGTAGCGGAAGAGCAAACGACGTCGAGATTATAAAGCACAGGGACCATAGAAACAGAGCAAACGAAGACCAAAACAGGGCCAAAAATCCAGAGGAGCATCGGCAGGGCGGCGTAGAAGAGGCGGTTGCCGACGATGTTGAGAATGAAGCCTTTGTCAAGGAGATCGGAGATGTAATCGGAGGTGACGGCGGCGGCGCCGGAGGGAATGTTGATGAGAATATTAACTTGATTTATGAATCTGATGGAGAGGGAATGGCAGAAGAAGGAGAAGAGGAATAGTGTGAGTAAAGTCACGTATTTAAGGCCCAACATGAAATCGCCGTGGGCTCCGTAAACGGCGTCGTTTAAGGGTTTCTTTATGCTGTATGTGCTACTTAATACTGCCGCTAGACCCGTACAGAGTAGAATCGAAGTGGTGGCCATTAGGGTGCATCCCATTATCGTGTTCCTCAATGATTGGACGGCTAGGATGTTTTTCTTCTCGTTATCCTGTAAATTTCAACCCCATCAAATTAATAATTATTATAATCTACCAAAAGAAAAAAACAAAAACATAACTATTTTGCCTACAAGGAAAAAAAAAAAAGATTCATAACTATTGATATCAACTAGTGAAGAAATGATATCCCATCTAAATATAGTGAAAATGCTTTGATGGAGTTATTGAAAGATCTAGAAACGAGATCCGTAAAGATTTTTATCTCAAACATAATTCAACTAGTTAGAACAAATATTAAAAAGAAATACTCCATTAATTAAAAGATGTACAAATTATGAAGAGATCGAGGAAAACTTTCCAATTTATTAAAGCAAGAGAGGAAGTATCATAATTACAAATAGGTTAGACTTAGAACACTAGTTTGTTGCAGCAAGGGAGATGTCTTCCAAAAGAGAGAAGGAGGGCATGAATATATCTTTGAAGAGGTGGTTATTACGGCCTCAAGCCAAAAATTTCAAAAGATTGAGCCTATAAGAATCACATCATCTGTTGAATCATTAAACATGTTTATTCTTAATCAGACGAGTGTCAAATCGTTAATTTTACCAATGACATCATAATTTACATCAACCGAAGGATCGAACAACTCAAAGAAAAAGAAAACGACAACAACGATAGGATAGAAACGAAGAAGTTATACTTGAACACAATTCTAATAAGGGTAAAAAAACAAGAATAGAGAGGAAAAGAAAGACCTGTAAAATGGAAGAGATCCAAAAACGTCTAGCATTAGTGTTAATGCCAATGAGAGTAGTGAAAGGCTGAGTCCGAACTCTATGCCAAAGCCATGCATGATATCCAGTGCTTATCAAAAACCCTAATGGAACCAAGATTATGTCCAAATAACAGCTTCTCCATTCTACCCCCATTAATTATTTTTATTAATTATTATTATTATTTATTATAAATAATAATAATAATAATAATAATAATATCTCTAGTTAGCCAGCTAGAATCAGAGATATTTGGTCTTTGCACTACCAAAATGGCTGCAGAAACAAAGCACTTATATATACAAAGAAAAGAGAGAGGCAATGGGATGGATGTGGACTTGATTGAAGACGTGATTCACTTGGTCAAGTAATTAACTTAAGGAACCACACTATCCTTTTTCTTTTTTTCTTTTTTTCTTTTTCCCCCTCAAATAATTTAAAAGCAAAAGAATGTGTATTGTGAAAATTCTCATCAATATGTCATTACACCACAAAAAAAAAAAAAAAAAAAAAAAAAAAAAAGCACTTCTTTTTCCCCCATCCCTCCTTTATCTTTTTCAACCAAATATTTTTCTACCCATTATGGGGGGAGTTTTGTCCTTTTATGCTACTTTTAGTTCACTACATTTGCTAATAACATTCAAGTTAATGTTAGTTTAGTGAAATGATGATATAAGTTAATCGCTATATACGTATTTTAGTGGGAGTAGGAAGATTAGAACAAGTCTATGCAGGAATATATATATAGAGATGTAAATTTCACATCAATTTTTGAAGACACGTCATCTTCATTAAAAGAATTCATAAAGATTTTGAGAGGGATTAAATTATATGGGATAATTAGAGTGCTAATCTNTTATTAAAGATGAACATCTTAACACTTAGATCTAATAAGAGTACTAAAGGAAGGTGTTAACTGAGAATAAAATATTAGTTATTATTTCACCAACCGAGTTCGATATGTGATCATTATTATTTTTATACATGGTTGAACATAAAATTACAATCTTAAAAAAAAATAATAATAACAACAATCTAGCTTGCTAGAATGGTATATAAGATTTTAGTATAATAAATATGAGATATAGAATAATTGAATCTCACGTCCTAAAAGAATACATTCAATGTTGTCAATAATGTTTTTTTTTAGATACTATTTCGATTCCTAATCTTTTGGTTTGGTTAATTTTGGTACTCGTACTTTCAAAAAGTTTATTTTTGTTTTTATATTTTCAACTTTAGTTCATTTTGGTCCCTATATTTTTAAAATGTTCATTTTGATCCTTATATTTTCAACTTTGCTTCAATTTGATTGTTGTACTTTTAAAAAGTGATAATTATGGTCCATTATTTTCAAATTTTTTTTTTTTCATTTTTAAGAAATTAAAATGATAACTTTTTGAATGTTCAAGGATCAATATGAACTAAAGTCAAAAGTACGTGGACTAAAATGAATAGTTTGAAAGTATAGGACCAAGATGAATCAAAATTAAAAGTATATGTAGTAAAATGAACATTTTGAAAGTACATGAACCAAAATCAACAAAAACCAAAAGTATAAGACCAAAATAGTATTTAATTTTTTATTTTTATTAAACTTAATTATAAAAAAAAAAATCAGCATTTAAGGCTGTTTATTTATCTATTTATTTTTATCATATTAAGCATTTAAGTCGATAAAATATGTTTGGTCAAAATAATAGTTTCATCATTATTATTAATAATGAGCTCATATTAATTATTGCATTACAGAATAGATACTTTGCAATGCATTAAATTGAATAAATTCCATGTTTGGCCTAAAACCGAAGAGGGTTGAAGTTATAATCACCAACTTTAAAAGGATGTTCATCACATGCAATTTTTTTAAATTAAAACATACATATATATTTTAAAATAATGATCACATGCAACATCGTCATGTGTTGAAATTATTGGTCAGCAATGGAAGGTTTATTCTTATAACTCAAAATGTACGTAAATCCAATTTTTTAAATAAATACAAAACTAAATATTCCTATAAATTAACCATATCTTTTTTTAAAAAATACTCTCAATGGAAAATTACACCCACCAATTATTAGATTCTCAAAGTTTTGGAAAAGTTGAAATTAATAATTTGCTTTATTTTTCTACGTTTCCTATTAATACCCAAAGAAAGGGAATTTAATTGGGCACATAAAGTGCCCTCAAACGTTTGAAGTATAGACGTATATATGTGTTAAGCAGTTACAAATGCCTTCTTTGGTGAATCGTGGAATGAACCTATTCTGGGCAAGATTCTTAGGAAAACGTATAGGATATATATTTTTTGTTTGTTTGTTTTTCCTTTTTTCTAATATGTGATTAGTTATGATTTAAATGTATCATGATTAATGCATGACTTTATCGTTTTCGAATAAATTTTTAAATGTTTACCCCCTACCATTTCAAGTGATAGGGTGTGATTATGTGTGCGTAACTATGAAGAGTATTAACTTGAAACATAGCTCAATTCGTTTAGATATATATCTTTGATTGAAAGATAAGAGGTTTAAACTTTTCCAACTCTGCAAGTTATTAAATTCAAAAAGAGAGAAAAAAAATAATAAGAAAAATAAAACAATTTTGGTCTAGTTTTTATTTGATCCTTAAGTTTCAAAATGTTACATATTTAGTCGTTAAGTTTTGAGTTTTTTTTTTTTTTTTGGTCCTTAGGTTTCAAAACTTACACTTTTATTCTCGATTTTTCATTAAATCCATTCTTAGTACAACAATTACGGAGTGGGGGATTCAACCTCTCACCTCTTGGATTAGAGCACATTCCAATATCACTGAGCTAATTTCACTTTGATTCATTAAATTCATTCTTAGTTTTTTATGTTGATATCTATTAATTAATTTTAAATAATTAGGAATTGAAATTTTAAATTTAATTTTAATATTGAAAAAAATAATGAAACTTATTTATTTATGAATTTTAAATTCTTTTATAATAAATAATTAACATTAAAGGCAAAAAAATGATTATTTAGAAAAAAAAAAATTAAATATGTAAATTATATTGAAATCTAGGGACCAATTTGAAACCTAACTCAAATCTAAAGGATAAAATAGATTTTGAAAACTTAGGAGGAAGGAAATTAGACTCTGTCTGGGGATAAAAAAAATGGTATTTTTTTTCTAGAAGAAGAAAAAAAATGATGAGTAGTAGTTTAATATTTTGTTTAAATATTATTCTAATCCCTTTATTTTCAATTTTTAACATTTTGAGTATTTGTTATCGTGATTTGAGAGAAAAACAACAAAAGTAAAATTTAGATTTAGGTATTTAATATATAATTAATAAGATTTGTTTTAACTTTTGGGAAGTTGATAAAAAAAAAAAAAAAAGGGGCCATTTGAGTTTTTAATTATAAAAATGGGCCCTTTTTTGGAAAAAAAGAGCATATTTTTGGGACTCCTTGGTAGATGAAAGGTCACAAATGCCCCTATGAGAGTCCAATAATATTTAAACTTCTACTATTTCCACCTTTGTCTCTACTAAAAAATTTCTTCTTCACTCCCATTTTCCCAGTCTACCGAGTTTCCAAAGTTTTTTTAGTTGAGTTTTTATAATTCAACCAATTTTAGTAAAATTTGGATTTTCAAATATAAAGATTTAAAGTTGGAAAAAAAAAAAACTTACATCTCAGTTATTTGGATCACTTTCTTATAAAGATTGAAAAAGTGAAAGAAACAATAATTTGTTTAAAAAAGATTTTTTTCTCGAAAATCATGAATTCTTCGATTGAGATTTATGAATTCGTGATTCATAATTTTTGTTTTTTTTTTTTCTTTTTCAGAAAAATTCTGACTTTCTTTCCTTTACATAGTCCAGCAATAATTTTTAGTTTTTTCCTTTTTTTTTCCATTAAGCCAAGTTGTTCTAGTTGAAATAACTATTTTTTAAAAGATATCAATTATCTTAATCCATATAAAAAAAATGATGTTGTATAACCTAAAAACGTGGAAAATTGTTTTAAAATCTATCATTCCATTTGATAGAATTAGATTTAAAAAAAGGTTTGGTAAAAGAATTTAACTTTTTACTAAAAAGTTGGTGAAAATATTGAAGAATATTAATGAAATTGAAAAGAAATAAGGGTATAAAGGTAATTTAATTTTAGCCTTACGCTGACATCATCTTTATCGGCAAAGGTCTTCATAAACAATTATTCAAAAGATGGAATCATTTGGGCCCATATTTGTCAATTTTCCTTGACGTTTCTTCAAATAAACACAAACAAATATATGTTATCGCTAATTTAAGAATGTAAACATTTTTTAACATTTTCGTGTATAGGTTAAAATCGGTGAAAATTAAAAATGTAACAACATTTTCATCTTTTCCTTTTCATTTGTATCTCATTTCTTTGGAATAAGATTATTTTAGCATGAGATTTCATTCCTTTAATTTTGTAAAAATATTGCTATTGATTTGTATTAGAGAGTTGTTTTCATTATTGCGTATAATATTTGTGTTTAAGATTTTACAAATGAAAATCAAAATGATCACTTTTCTAAAAAGTAGAGGACAAATTATGGTGGTAGTAGCAATTTAATCTCTAAACTTTTCATTGCAAAAATTAAACCTTCAATTTTTCATCAAAGTAAAAATAAAACCTAACTCTTATAAATGTGAAAATTTATTTATTTTTAATTTTTTAATGAAAATTGAGGGAAAAAAGTGAAAGAGTGGGAACAAGAAATAGGCATGATTGAAAAATTAATAATGGTTGGTGGAACTAATGGCTCGTTTGGTTCATGGGAATAAAAGTTAAAGTGAGAAATGATATTCTATCACCATCTTTGGTAGAATTTTTAACATTTCATATTTCCATCAATTGAAGTTTTTCATAACCACTCAAATGGATGAGTTTTCTCCATTTCTAATGGTGTTTCTCTCTCTTACTTTTTATCTTTTTATGTTATTTGTTTTTCTTCTTGGTTGATATTGGTTAATTTATTTAATTTTTATAAATATGTTTAAATTAAATTTATAATTGACATATATAATTAATTTTATCAATAATATTAATATAATAATTTATTCTATTATAATGAATCAATATGAAAACCATAATCTTTTTAAAAAAATATGAATAGTCATAATTATATTTGCTTAGATCCCTTTTTATTAGTAATATATATTAACATCATAAATTATTTATTAATATTTTAAAAAATATTAATTAATTAACTCATAATAAAACAAGTTAATTTTTTTCAATTAAACAATCTTGTACACTTGTACTTCTACTTTTAATCTATAATCATAGTTATTTTTTTAAAATTAAAAATATTGTTTGATGATTTAAAATCAATTAATTTATATCAACTTCTTTTATATATATATTTAAGACTTATAATTGACATTAAATAATTAGTTAATTAACTCTTCAATTAACAAAACTACAAAAAAAAAATGATATTTAAATTAATTACCAATATTTTTTTAATAAAAATCGATAATATAAATGTGCAATATAAAAAATTAATTAATAATAAATATATTAAGCTGGAGGGTGATTGCGTAAATTTAGTTAAATTTTAATGGCTTAAAATTGATTTAATAAATTAATATAATAAAAATAAATTAACAAACAAACATTAATTATTGAAATGAATTTTTATTAATTTTATACTTTATAATTGCATAAAAAAGTTTAATAATTCCCAGACATTCTATTCTCGTTCTCATACATAACCAAATAAAACCATCTTTGATTCATAGACATCTTATTCCCAAGCATCATTTATTCTCAAGTAGGAGTGTTCAAAAGATCTGATAACCCAAAAAAACTATCGGTCCAACCCAACCTGTGCGGTTTGGGTTGGGTTGTCAACTCATTTGGGTTGGGTTGAGTTCAAATAAATGAAAATTTTATGGGTGGAGTTGTTCATGGATTCACCTAATATAACTCGAATCGAATTTATTATTAACTTTAAAATTAATTTTTATTTCTTATAACACAATTATTTATACATATATTGATTTAATTTTATTTAATTTAAATATTTTTTGAATAATTTATTCTTCAAAAATTCTTAAAAAGTAATTTCTTTACACTTTAGAAAGAAAATTTTCACTATATAAATTGAAATTGAGTTGTTAATTTTAATTCAATATATAAAAATAATTAAATTAAATTGTTACATATTTACATTTTGCTTCTTTTTAGAATAATAAATGACCTGATTAACACGAACCAACCCAACCCAAATATTTCATGGTTGGGTTGGGTTAGGTTCATTTTTTAATAAGGGTTGTTTGGGTTGAAAAAATTTACATCCCGAATAATTGGGTTAAGTCTAAACAGTCTTTCAACCCAACCCAACCATGAACACTCCTATTCTCAAGCATCTATAAAACCTTAATTCAAAGTCTATATGAGATTTGGGATTGATTTTGGCTTGAAAAGTTAAGAAGAAGAGAGAAGAGAAGTCGAAAAAGAGGGAATCTTTTAACTAGAGATATAATTTTCTAATATTAAATATTTGAGGGCTTAATTTTAAGAATAGAAAATTTAGAGGTATAAATCGCTATCACTACCATACTTCAAGGGTGGTTTTTGCAATTCTCCTAATGGATGACTCGCATGAAGGATTGGAAAAATCTTATATATAATGAAGCGAAATAAACGATATGTTAAAGCTCCTAAGTCATTTGTAGCTTTAGTTTTCATCAATTCTAAATGGTATCGAAGGATAATTACAAATAATCTATTTATGAATAAGTTCGTTTGTTATAAAATTTTAAAATAATAAAACTTTGGATAATGGTTTTATATGTTCAAATTAATATTGTCATTAAATGATGAACGTACTATCTTTTAGCAGCCTATTCCTAACATACGATAATAAAATTCAAAAATATTTAAGAAAAAAAAGAAATAAGATTTTGTCATACGTGTGACAAATTGTAATTGAATAACTAAGTGAACTGAAAAAAAAAAAAAAAGTACAAAATTCAATAAAAAAAAGGGAGAACAAATGAAAAAAAAAATTGAGTCATTCAATCATAGAGTTTGAATAATAGAAAAATGCTTTCCCTAAGAAGATCTTAATTTATTAAAACTTTCATATTTGAATGCATTATTTAGGGAAAATAATATTTTTACAAATTTACAAGAAAAATAATTTAACAATTATATGATCATGTGGCCCGCTTTCCATTTTCTCTCTATTACAACAAATGGAGTTTAGACTTCAGACGCTAGGAGAAAAAAAAAATAGATATCTTACCAATTAAGTGTTCGTTTGAATTGACTTGAGAAAAAAATATTATTAAAAAAATTTATTTTTATTTAAATTTTTTTAATAAAAATGGTTGAAAATACTTTTAAAAAATATCTTGAATTGTTATTAACATTCCAATTTTTTCTAAAATAATTTATTTTTTAAATTAAATATAAAAATACATTCCAAACACATCCTAAATTATTATTCTATTACCATAACGAAGTGGACATAGCTTAATTACGCGTGTATATTCGACTAAGACGTTAGTGGTTTCCCAACACTTACATACATGGAGTTAGAATTAAAAGTAAAACATTCCCCATTTAATAAATAAGAAATTATACAATCATGGTATGATTTAAATAATATAATAGAGGGAGACTCCAAAGCCTTAGATAATATAATTGAGAGAGACTTCAGCAAAATAAAATTTAACTATAATTTTAGGAGCTTTTTAAATATAAAAAATATTCACATTTTGTAACAAAAAGTTTCAAAAATACAAAACATTTTTGTAATTTTTTACTATAAAATATAAATATTTTTGAAAATTTTCTATTTATAAGAATTGTTCTTAATTAATTTTTAAAAGGCATTAAAATTTAACTATTAATTATGTTTAGTGATGGAAGCATAACTTAGTGGATAGTTTAGGTCCTCGATAATCATTTTATTTTTGTTTTTAGTTTTTAAAAATTAAGTCTATTTTCTCCTCCTTTCGTACAATAATTTGCATCTTTCTTAAATATAATAGTTTAATTTTTAGTCAAATGCCAAAAGCAAAAACAAATTTTTAAAAGCTATTTTTTTAGTTCTTCAAAATTTGGCTTGTTTTTTAAATCATTAGTAAAAAGTAGATAACGAAGGAATAAATTTGGAGGTGAAAGTAGTGTCTATAGGGTTAATCTTAAAAAACAAAAACAAAAAACAAAATAGTTACCAAACAGGGTGATTCATCGTTTCGTTCACTTCGTCTATAATTGTTGAACAAAAAAAACTAACTATAGATATGTGTATATTTATATATGTTAACTTTAGTCTCTATACTTTAGGTTTCTTTTCATTTTGGTCTCTATATACTTTTATATATCCAATTTTACTCCATACAATTTAGTTTCATTCCATTTTACCAATTTATTTATAAATTGTGAAAATATATTCACAAAGTGTCATTTCTTATTTCTTACATGAAGATTGTTATTTAACCAATTTTGATAAATAATAAAAAAAAAAAAGATAAAAATTACATAGACTAAATTTCATATTAATCGAAAGTACATTGACTAAAATTAGACAACTAAATATGTACTAACTAAAATGAAATATAATTCAAATCAAAATAATATTATAATCAAATTTATTTTAGATTAAATTGAAAATTTCGTCCAGTTAATTTGGAGAAAGTTAGAATTTAATCTCTATAGTTTATAATTAGAATTTAGTCCTTATGGTATGATATAACTTTCATAAATAGTCCCTATGTTAGGGTTGTTCATACAAGATTTCGACTAGGAAATTTAATTCATGAAAATTAACTTGATTTTGTTGATTTGTAGTATAAGTTTTGCAGTCTCTAATATTTATCCTCTTATTCTTTTCCACAAATGTATAAACTTTAGTCTTTAAGCTTGTTGATCTTCTAAGAAGATTGGTCCATTCTTGATCTTCAATTGGATGATCGACCTTAGACTTGTTGATTAGTTTAGATCAATCTCTAACTAGTTGATTGGCTTGGATCAACTTGTGGCTTATTGATTAGCTTAGATCGGTCTTTGGTTTGTTGATCGACTTGGATCAACCTTTGGCTTGTTCATTTATTTGGATCGATTAGAGAGCTTTTTCTTGAGTTTGGAGAGATTGAATCTCACTACAAGGATATAGTTTTTTTCAACGCCCAAAATTGTCTAGATATAGCTGAAAACACGTCAAGAGATCATCTCCCGACGTCCATGATCTCATTGGAAAAATAGTCAGGAAATATGTGTCAGGAGTCATACTCTCAATGCGAAACGCCTACTCGTCGGAAGTTTATGCAAACTCCCGATGAGGTATATACGTCGTCGAGAGTATATATATATCCCGATGGGGTCAATGACACGTCAGCAGTTCTCTCACCTCTCCCGACGATTTTAACACTATTAGAAGTTTGAATCACCAAATGGATGTCCTCGTTACAATCTCCAGATGACTGTGTACCCAGGGGAGATACGTTAACTATTGGGAATGATGTCCTAAATCTCCTTGTAATCTCGTTGATTGTAAACTTTGTATAGACATATCATTATTAATAAAATAAATGTTATTTTATAAGCATATACTGAATCCAATAAACTAAAATTCGAGATTATTTTATGTAAATTTAAACAAGTATGTAGAGACATACAGGTGGATCTTGTTTAAATGATAACTTAAATGGTTTGTAGTAGATGGATAAGGTTGGTGCCTTATCTTGGTGATACTAAAGATACGACCCACTTTGTAGATGTTACAAATGTTGTAAAGTGCTACAAATGATCTGATCCTGATCGCTCATGTGGAGACATGCGGGAAGGAATATCCTATATAAAGAGTTTGTATAAGACCGGACCACGAAATGATTAGTCTCTTTATATAACACCTTTAATAATAGAGACTTACATTTAACTAGGATGATCATAGGTGACATGACCTGAATCCTGAGTGACTTGTGAACTTCTGCTCATGATGGCGGTCTTTTGATTTGTATGGGTGAGAGTGACTAGATTGCCAACTCAATAAGCCTACCATTTTGTGGATTCGTCTGATTGGGGAGCTGGAAACTCAGCTACATAAGATGAAATTCACTCATTCCCCGATGCAAGGGTAAGTAGATAAATTGCTCCCTTAAGGGCTGATTCTGGGTCTTGAACATAGTGGCCACACCCTCTCCTGACTTGAGAGAACTCAGTCATAATGGGACTATGATTTACTATTCATTAAAGGAATCAGTGGTACTTAAGAAGTTAGATGTAACTACAGGGTAAAAACAGTATTTTGGCCCAGCTGTATTTACGAGTAATTTGTGAAGGGTCATCGCACTGTTGATTGGTTATATCTAATGAACACAGAAATATATCTATAGTGCGAAGAGTGCAACTGTCGATCTTTAGTGGAGTGCCCAACAGTTAACGAATGGTGGATAATGTAATTAAAGAGTTTAAGTAATTATTCACGTACCATTGGAGCTTCAAGCTACAGGTTCATAAGGTCCCCTTGGTAGCTCAAAAGAATTTTGTTGAATATCAGTTTTTGGATTAATTTGAATTGTTCAAATTAATAAAAGGGATTTAATTATATATGGTATAATTATATTAATTAAACTATATATGATATAATTGATATAATATATTTAATATATTAATTGGAGGAATATATATTTGAATGAGATTCAAATAGTTGTTAATTTAATATAAATATAATTTATATTAAATGCCATAAAATAGGGAAAAAAACTATAGTTTATATTGTATGTGAGGCAATATTAAAACTATAGGTTATAAATATAATATGATAAGTTGATTATCATATTTATTTATATTATTTATTATTTTGAATAATAATCAATTTTTCTCAAAAACTACCTTAGTGGGTGATTATGCAATTTTATGACAATTGGAATAAAATGAAAAAGAGTTTCTCATTTTCTCCTAAGATTGTTAAGAAAGAAAATAACAACGAGAACGCAAGGTATAGGCTATGGGATAGTCTACACGACAAACAGAGAGCATATATGATAGGCTTTTTGTCTATGCGATAGGAAGTCTTGGCTATGCGACAGTCTACACGATCGAGAAGTTTGTTATGTGATAGTAGTCTTCTTCGATTGTCTTCCTCCTCCAAACTTACAAATACCCTCTTAACCAAAATAGACAGAGCCCACCGCTCCTAGATTCTCACCCCGAGCATACCAAGAAATCCGAGTGGTATTGTTCTCTTCCCATTTGGTTCGTGATTTACTTGAAGAAGGTCTTCACGATCTTGTTGATGTTTGTTCGAGGAGTACTTGAACGTTTGAGGGATACGAGAAGAAATGTTCTTCAAAGGTGATTTCCCTTGAACTATGTATCTTATTTGAAAAGCATGTTGTAATTTACTTAGTTTGCATAATCTATCTGTGGTTACAGTAAACTTATGTTTCAATCGTAATGGAATTTGGACTACTGCTTCTGCTTAAGGATTTCCTCATGTTGAGATTACCTTCAATTGGTATCAGAGGCAATTTGTGTTATTATTTCCAAATTCCATTTGCTATATTGAAATTATTTACAGTTTGGTGAGTTTTTAAGTTCTACATTGCGTTTAATCGTTAAACGTATGTGGATGTTTGTTGATGGATGTTTCAGGATAGTAATCTCTGTTTTGGCTTTCTGTTTTAGTTTACAAAAGTTATTTTATAAGGGCCCCTGCGTTTTTGGGCATTAATTCCTGCAATCGAGTCTGTATTCATTTTGTTTTTTGAGTCGTTCGTGAAGCTTCAGATACGAAGGTTGCAGTTTTTCGATAGAGAAGATGAAACGGTGGTCGCATCGTGCAGCTTGAGCTAAATGATCGTTTAGATTTAGCTATGCATTCGTGTAGAATTTTCCATACGATCGTGTAGCATCTACTAAACGATCACATAGCTAATACTACGCGATCGTGTTGCGTTGGCTACATGATCGCGTAGGCACTCGAGGGGTAAAGGATCGCTCGGTATTTGATACTCGATGCAAGGCGTGCGTGCTAAACGATCGTCTAAACTATCGTGCTCATCGGATAGTCAGTAGCTAAACAATCGCATAGTATACGATACTCGACACACACTACTCGATCGTGTAGACTATCATGCTCATCGCATAGTCTTTAGCTACACAATTGCATGGTATGCGCTACTTGACGCACACTACACGATTGCGTGGACTTTCATGCTCATCACATAGTCCAAAGCTATGCGATCGTTGCTAAACGATTGTTTATACTCGACGTTCGTAGCTCGATGATCAGGACTTTTACTTCACAATTAAGCTGTAAGGCTTCAAGGTGAGTGGTTCAAGACTCGGTTCACCTGTTCCGAACTGGAGGACTCAACTTTTGTAATAGTTAGCCGTTTTTTCTGCTTTTGAGATTAACTATCCCGGTCCATCAACTTTAATTAAATATGCATGTGATATATGTTTATATTATATTCCATAATGTATGTCATATTGATTTAAAACTCACCATAGGTTATGCATTTATTTTCATGCATCATTTTATGTTATAAGTGTTATAATATATTAGTATGCATGATTAAATTACATAAAGCATGCTCATGCATCATATAATATAAGAGTTATAATATATGCATGCATTATAGCATATCCATGCATCATTTATAGTATAAATGTTATAATATAAGATTGTATGTATGTATGAGTTGTTTGCTATAGTTTACTTCATTACTTTATTATATAAAAGTTATATATTAGTAATGAATGAACATTGCATGAAACATGACACTACCTTAGGTTTATTTATAAGAGTTATAATTGTTTCATTTTTTTATAGTTGTTATAATTAATGAAATTAGAATTAAAATCAATAATAAAGAGTTGCATGCAAACCCCAGGTTTTAATCATCTTTTAAAAGTGTTTTAAAATTTGATTGATATAGACCTAAGTTCACAAATTTCTAATGAGATTAGAAATTATATTAGTCTTTTAAATCGGTTTAATAGGACTAAATTAATTTCAATAAAAGATTAAATTTGTAGCAAATATATCTATAAGGGACCTTTTATCTAAGGTGGGTTCTGACTAGGCTGGGGTATTTAAGCTGACGGAAATGAAGCACCCTTACCTAGGAACCTACCTAGAAAGGTGAATTAGATAGATTTGCTACAAGCATGCAATTGTTGATTAATATTTGTTAAAGTATTTAATGAATGTTAATCAAAATTGTTTAACTTTCCAAAGTTTAGATAAACTTAAATTATCACTTAGTAAAATATTTTCCTAAGTAATTTAAACCCTAGGTTGTTAAAATACTCAGTGGGAGGAAAAGATATATACGATATGTTATTTTTCCACTCATGTTTCTCCCTTAATATTCACACCGTGAGATTCATGCTTGGTCTCCTGGCATCCTAGGAGCGTCCCCCTTCAGATAGTGTTTGCATGAGTCAATATCAAGGTGAATAAATAGAGTACTTATAGTAAGTGGGAGAAAGATGTGTGTCAACATGCCCTACGATCTCTTTCATTAGTTTGCACCATGAGACCTTCTTGCACTACCTCGAGACGCCCTGGGAGCATCCCTCTTCGGATGGTTTGTGCAGTTGGTCAATATCAAGGCGAACTCCATAAATGGATAGGGTCGCTTTAGTTTTTGCCCCAATCGATTTTTTCCTTCGGTTGGCTCATTTGGGCGGAACCCTAGGATCTAAAATGAAGGGTCACACATACGGGAAATTATTAAGCAAGTTAATGATTTTTTGACCAAATAAATGATGATTGATCGTTATATGAATAAGAGTTGTTCTGGTGTAATGATTAGTTGAGAGTGTCTCAATTCAGTGATGGGAGAAATTAACTACCCTTCGTTCGCTTTTGTCCTAAATCACTGAAGCATCATTGCAAAATTAGATGTTAAATGGGGTTCATTTAGATTTTGCTAAATCTGATTGGATTTGTTTTAAAGAGATATGCTAAAATCTAATGTAGATCAATATGTTTGTTTTTTCAACAAAATGTCAAATATCGATTTTCCGTTAGTTGCCTTTTCTATTTTGATCGGTTTTAATTACATGACATGGAAAGAATATATTAAAATATATTTTGTGGTAAACGACCTCGAAATTGTCATGTTTAAGAATTTTCCTCAAGTTCCAACCCCTGATGCACCACGAAATGTTCATAATGCATATAAGGTGTGGATGAAGGCTAATTAGAGGGCTTGACTTCACATTTGTACAAGTATACTTGATGTATTGGCCAAGGTTTGAGAATATGGTCATTGCACATGAGATCATGGAATCAATGCGAGAATTGTTTGAACTAAAGTTCTCACTATTCAAGCAAAATGGAAGTGATGATGAAACTAGTAATGTTAGTTCCCAAAATAATCTCCAATCCATATTGAATGTTAAGGGACTAACAGAGAAAGGAAATATTACTAACTCTGATGAAGTTCATCAACGAGGATTGTCCTCTGAGATGAAACTTAGAGTTTATAATATTAGTTCTGATACTGATCCCACTACTCTCCAGAAAAGGAAGAACTCCAAAGACAACAAACATGATTTATTTGTCTTGGAGACGTGCTTAGTAGATAATGATGATTCTACCTGGATAATTGATTCATGGGCTACTAACCATATGTGTTCTTCCCATCAAGGATTTAGTTCGTGGAAACAGTTAGAAGCTAGAGAGATGACTCTTAGATTCGGTACCGGTGAGGCCGAATTAGTTGTTGTTGTAGGCAGGCTTAAGTTATTTTCAGACAAGAAATGATATCTGTTATTGGATAACGTATATATAGTTCCTCATATCAAGAGGAACCTAATTTCTGTTTCTTGTCTGATTGAACAAAATTATTCCATTTCATTCTCATCGAATAAAGTGTTTATTTTTAAGAATGGATTGGAGATAGGTTATGGTTCAATGGAAAATAACTTGTATGTACTAAGGACGTTAGTCATAAAAGTCATGCTCAATACTGAAATTTTCAAAACAACAACTGTAAAAAGATAAAAAATTTCTCCTAAAGAAAATGTCCATCTTTGGCATCTAAGGTTAGGTCACATAATCTCAATAGGATTGAGAAGTTGGTGAAAAGTGGACTTCTAAATGGTTTAGAAGAAAACTCTTTACTAGTATGTGAATCATGCCTTGAAGGCAAAATGACTAAACGACCTTTTACTGGAAAAGTTATAGAGCCAAGGAAACCTTAGAGCTTATACATTCAGACCTCTATGGTTAGATGAATGTAAGAGCACGAGGTAGGTATGAATATTTCATCTCTTTCATAGATGATTATTCTAGATTTGGGTATCTATACCTAATGCAACATAAGTTTGAAGCTCAATTCACGGAGTATAAGACCGAGGTTGAAAACTTGTCAGGTAAGAAGATAAAAACACTACAGTCTTATCGTGGTGGAAAGTACATGAACTTAAGATTCCAAAACTATATGATAGAACATGGAATCACGTCTCAACTTTCAGCCCCATCTTAGCAGAATGGTGTATAAAAAAGGAGAAATAGAACCCCGTTGGACATGGTTCGGTCTATGATGAGTTATGCTCATCTTCCAGACTCGTTTTAAGGATATGCAGTAGAGACTGCAGTTTATATTTTAAATAATATTCCCTCAAAGAGTGTTTTGAACTATGTAGAGGTCGTAAAGGTAGTTTATGCTACTTCAGAATTTGGAGATGTCCAACCCACGTGCTTATGGCGAACCCCAAAAAGTTGGAACCTCGTTCAAAAGTGTGCTCATTTGTAGGTTACCCCAAAGAAATGAAAGGTGGATACTTCTATGATCCAAGTGAGAATAAAGTATTTGTATCGAAAAATGCTACCTTCTTGGAAGAAAACCACATAAGGGATCATAAATCATGAAGTAAACTTATTTTAAATGAGATTTCTAATGAGACCGTTGAGACTTCAACAAGAGTTGTTGAATAGGCTGATAGATAAACAAGAGTTGTTGATGTCAGTTCATTTAGTCATTCATCTCAAGAGTTGAGATTGCCTCGAAGTAGTATGAGGGTTGTGAACCCACTTGTTTGCTACATGGGTTTAACAGAAGCCCAAAACATCATATCTAATGATGAAGTTGAGGATCCATTGTCTTATAGGCAAGCAATGGAAGATGTTGACAAAGATAAATGGATTAAAGCCATGAATCAAAAAATGGAGTCTATGTATTTCAAAAACCTATAGGTTGTAAATGGATCTACAAGAGAAAAAGAGGTGTAGATGGAAAGGTATAGACCTTTAAAACTAGACTTGTGGCAAAGGGTTATACCCAGATTGAGGGAGTGGACTATGAAGAAACTTTATCACCTGTTGTCATGTTAAAATCTATCAGAATTCTATTGTCCATAGCCATATATTATGACTATGAGATATGGCAAATGGACATCAAGACTGCCTTTTTGAATGGTAATCTTGAAGAGACCATCTACATGGTTCAACCAGAATGATTCATTGAACAAGATCAAAAGCAAAAGGTTTGCAAGCTTAATCAGTCCATTTATAGACTGAAACAAGTATCTTGATCTTGGAATATAAGATTTGATGCTACAATCAAATCTTATGGCTTTGATCAGAATTTTGATGAGCCTTGTGTTTACAAGAAAATCATCAATAGCTCAGTAGCTTTCTTCGTGCTGTATGTGGATGATATCCTACTCATTGGGAATGATGTTAAGAAATGGCTAGCCATCCAATTCCAAATGAAAAATTTGGTAAAGGCGCAGTTTTTTCCAGGGATCTAGATCATAAGGGATCGTAAGAACAAAAAGTTGGCCTTGTCTCAGGCATTGTATATTAACAAGATGCTTGTCAGATATTCGATGCACAATTTCAAGAAGAGTTTATTACCTTTTAGGCATGGAATTGTTTTGCCTAAAGAACAATGTCCTAAGACTCTCAAGAGATTGAGGAACTGAGACCGATTCCCTATGCATTAGCTATTGGTAGCCTCATGTATGCTATGTTATGTACTAAACCTAGCATTTGTTATGCAATAAAGATTGTCAGTCGATATCATCCAATCCATGATTAGATCACTGGACGACGGTCAAAACGATCCTCAAGTATCTTCAGAGAACGAGGGACTATATGCTCGTTTATGAAGATAAGGATTTGATCCTTATAGGATACACAGACTTTGACTTTCAGACTGATAGGGATTCTCGAAAATCCACATTAGGGTCAGTGTTCACTCTGAATGGAGGAACAATAGTATGGCGAAGCATCAAGCAAGGATGCATCACGAACTCCACTATGGAAGCCGAATACGTAACAGCTGGTGAAGCTACTTAGGGTATAATGTATGCCCTAGTTTATTGTATTTTATACTTTATTTGTATTGTACATTATTTTTCCCAAGCTTTAGGACAAGTGGGAGATTGTTGGGAATGATGTCCAAAATCTCCTTGTAGTCTCGTAATTTGTAAACTTTGTATAAACATATTGTTATTAAGAAAATAAATGTTATTTTATAATCATATACTCAATCCAATAAACTAAGATTTGAGATTATTTTATGTAAATTTAAACAAGTGTGTAGAGACATACAGGTGGATCTTGTTTAATGATAACCTAAATGGTCTGTAGTAGATGGATAAGGTTGGGTATCTTATCCTGGTAACACTAAGGATACGACCCGCTTTGTAGGTATTATAAATGTTGTAAAATGCTACAAATAATTTGATCCTGATCATTCATGTGGAGACATGCGAGCGGAAGTATCCTATACAAAGAGTTTGTATAAGAACGGACCACGAAATGATTAGTCTCTTTATATAACATTGTTAATAATAGAGACTTACATTTTACTAGGATGACCATAGGTGACATGACCTGAATCTTGAGTAAGTTGTGAACTCCTGCTCATAAAGGCGGTCATTTGATTTGTATGAGTGAGAGTGGCCAGATTGCCAACTCAACAAGCCTACCATTTTGGGGATTCGTCTGATTGGGGAGCTGGGAACTCAGCTACACAAAATGGAATTCACTCCTTCCCCAATATAGGGACAAGTAGATAAATTGCTCCCATAAGGGCTGATTTTGGGTCTTGAATATAGTGGTCACACCCTCTCCTAGCTCGAGAGGACTTAGTCATAATGGGACTATGACTTATTGTTCATTAGAGGAATTAATGGTTCTTAAGGAGTTAGATGTAACTACAGAGGAAAAACGGTATTTTGGCTCAGCTGTACTTACAAGCAATTTGTGAAGGGTCATTGCATTGTTGATTGGTTAATATCTAATGAACACAAAGAGGACTTAGTCATAAAGGATTTTGTTGAGAATCAGTTTTTAGGTTAATTTGAATTGTTCAAATTAATAAGAGGGAATCTAATTATATATGATATAATTAATTTAATTCAATTATATATGATATAATTGATATAATATATTTGATATATTAATTAGAGGAATATATATTTGAATGAGATTTAAATAGTTGTTAATTTAATATAAATATGATTTATATTAAATGCCATAAAATAGAGAAAACGAACTATAGTTTATATTGTATGTGAGGCAATATTAAAACTATAGGTTATAAATATAATATGATAAGTTGGTTATCATATTTATTTATATTATTTATTATTTTGAATAATAATCTCTTTTTCTCAAAAATTATCTTAGTGGGTGGTTACGCAATTTTATGGCAATTGGTATAAAATGAAAAAGAGTTTTTCGTTTTCTCCTAAGATTGATAAGAAAGAAAATAACAACAAGAACGCAATGTATAGGCTATGTGATAGTCTACACGAGAAACAAAGAGCATATATGATAGGCTTCTATGTAATAGGAAGTCTTGGCTATGCGATAGTCTACACGATCTAGAAACTTGTTATGCAATAATCATCTTCTTTGATTGTCTTCCTCCTCTAAACTTACAAATACCCTCTTAACCAAAATAGACAGCGCCCACCACTCCTGGATTCTCACCTTGAGCATACCAAGGAATCCGAGTGGTAGTGTTCTCTTCTCATTTGGTTCGTAATTTACTTGAAGAAGGACTTCAAGATCTTGTTGTTGTTTGCTCAAGGAATTTGTGACCGTTCAAGGGATACGAGAAGAAGTGCTCTTCAAAAGTGATTTTCCTTGAACTATGTATCTTATTTGAAAAACATGTTGTAATTTACTTAGTTTTTCCTAATCTGTCTGTGGTTACTGTAAACTTATGTTTCAATCGTAATAGACTTTGGATGATCCACTTCAAAATGTAAGCTACAATCTGTGCTGCATAACCTTGAAACAAGTCAGGTAAGGAAACAGAACTCATTATAGATAGAACCATGTCCAACAGGGTTCAATTTCTTCTGTCTGATACACCATTCTGCTGAGGTTTACTAGGTGTCAAGAGTTGAGATACAATTCCATGTTTCAATTGTTTTATTTAATGCATTTTCAACAGTAGCCTTGTACTCCTTGAACTTTTTAAGGGCTAAGTTTTTCAGAAGGTAGAAGTCAACATAATAAACGTCTAAAGGAAAGCAAAAGATTGAGTTTGTTAGAGTTCAAGAACAAGAGTTCTACGATTTTGCAGGAAATTCCTCTTGAAAGAAACTGTGAAGTTTCGTAGCGAAAGCGGGATCGACCCAATTTTTATTTTTACAGAACATACAATTATGCATTAACGGAAGGAAAATACAACATGCTTTAAATTAGATGAAAAATAATGCTTACCCTCGAAGCCAAAAGATCTTCACGAAACTCTTAAACCAGTTATGAACAATTCGTGGAAACACGAACATCTAACGATGAATCAGAACCTTTTGTATTCTTTTTTGGGTAGAGAATTCTCAGGAGGTGTGGGCATGAGTTTTGGGAGAGGGATGAAGAATCTTAGAGAGATTTTTTTTTTTTTTGGGGGGGGGCGGGGGGGGGGGAAAGGAACACTGACTCAAAAGAAAACCATCTCTATTCTGTGTTTTTAGTTAGGGAGAAAAAAACCGCAACCACTTTCCATCTCACGATCAAACTTGAGAAAATCGTGGAAAGTTATTCAATCCCTCTTCTAATTAAAATTTAAAACTAATTTTAAATTTAATTAGACTAATATAAATTATATAATAACTCATTTATCATATAACATATATTATACTATATGTTATATCGAATATAACATATAACCCATAGTTTATATTATATCAAATAAAACATAACCTATGGTTTAACATTCTCTCATTAAACCTATGGTATTTAATATGAATCAAATTCATATTAAATTTAACTTACAATATTTAAATGAATCCAATTCATATAATTAATATTTGGATCATATTCAAATATTTATTTCCTCTCAAATAAACTTTATATTATAATGTATCAAATACATTATTCTAATTATATATGATATAATTAATTCAAATTAATTATATCACATATAATTAATTCCCTCAATTAATTTTGAAAAATTCAAATTAATCCAAAATTAATTCTCAATAATCTCAATTGAGCTACAGAGGGGATCTTGTAGACCTGTAGATTGAAGATTCAATATTACTTGAATAATTAATTAAAATTCTTTAATTAAATTATTCAAAATTCATTAACTGTCGATCACTCCACTAAAGATCGATAGTTGCACTCTTTGCACTAAAGATATATTTCTGTATCCATTGGATATAACCAGTCTATAGTATAATGACCCTTCACAAATTGCTCGTAAATATAGTTGGGCCAAAATTACTGGTTTGTTTCTGTAGTTACATTTAACTCCTAAACTACCACTGATCCCTCTAATGAACAATAAGTCATAGTTCAAGAGAGGGTGTGGCGCCACATTATTCAAGCCCCATAATCAGGCATTAAGGGAGCAATTTATCCACTTACCCCGACATCAAGGAATGAGTCAATTTCGTCTTATGTAGCTGTGTTACTAGCCCTCCATTCAGAAAAATTCCCAAAATGGTAGGTTTATTAAGTCGGTGATCTGATCACTCTCACCCATACAAATTAAAGGACCGTCTCTATGGGCAAGAGTTCACAACTCACTCAAGATTCAGATCATGTCACCTATGGTCATCCTGGTGAAACGTAAGTCTCTATTATGAACAGTATTATATAATATTTCATGGTCCAGTCTCATACAAACCCCTTTGTATAGAATACTCCCGCTCACATATCTCCACATGAACGATCAGGATCAAATCATTTGTAGCATTTTACAATAATTGTAACATTTACAATATGGGCCGTATTCGTAGTGTCACCAGGATAAGGTACACAACTTTATACATATACTACAAACCCATTAGGTTATCACTTAAACATTATCCACTTGTATGTCTCTACATACATGTTTACGCTACGGAAGATAACCTTGGATGTTAGTTTATTGGTTTTGTGGGTTAATGCCACTAAATGTCGAATAAAACATCTCATATGTTATTAAATGAATAAAAAGTTACACATTACAATTACAAACTACAAACCCACGAGATTTAAGGCATCAACACCAACAATCTCCCACTTGTCCTAAGCTAATGGGGTGTACAATATAAAAGTCATACTAATATAAAAGTACACATAAAATAATAAACTAGGGCATAAAGATGCGCCCAGTACAAAATCTCCCACTTGCCTTAAACTAAAGGTGGCATGTCCCGTAGATCCATACTCTACAGGTGACCCTCAAACACTTTAGCCGTGATGGCCTTTGTAAATGGATCAGCAACGTTGTGCTTTGAAGATATCTGTGTGACGATCACGTCCTCTCGATGCAAAATCTCTCTGATGAGATGATACTTCCACTCTATGTTCTTCTCGCGCTTGTGACTCCTGGGCTATCGGGAGTTAGTCACAACACCACTATTGTCACAATAAAGGGAAATGGGCTTTGATATGTCTGGAACCACTTCCAAATTAGTCAGGAATTTCCTGAGCCACACAATATCTTTAGCAGCTTCACAAGTCACCACATACTTGATAGAGTAAACATGCATAAAACGGAAGCTAACAGAATCATTAAGCACTCTAATTACACTTAATTTAAGTATAAAGCATGTTAAAAAATAGGTTTTAACAAAGAGGGTTTTAGAAGTGTACAACCTTTATAGAATCACTTCAAATCCTTGCAATCTCCATGAATTAGATCTCCAAATATTCAATGACTACCAAGAGGATTAAGGTGGAATTGAGAGAGTGGTGGAACTTTGAATTGAGAAGGATTGAGGGGGAATTGAGAGAGTGTGAGAGCAAAACAATTTTTTTTTTTTTTTTTTTTTTTTGCAGAAATTTCTTAAATTCTAGATTGCATGATCCTCAATACTCTGAAAAATGGAGTATTTATCAAGTTGATTCGTGCAAGCACTTACTAAATCAATTAATTGACACTTCAATTAGCACTTAGATAGTGGGCAAGGTGTTAAAATGTGGATTAGTTCACTCAAAATCCCATTTTTTGGGATAAATCCACTAACATGTCAATATTTCCAGTTTTAAAAATGGTTTAATTTAAGAATAAATTAAATTTCAATTAAGTTTCTGTAAATTGAATTTAAAATTGAAAATTTGATTTTAAATAATTAATTAAATAATTAAATAATAATTTAATATCAAATATTAAATTAATAAAACACCTAATTCAAATATGAATCTTATTCATGTTATCAACATTTAAATCATTATTTAAATATTGTACACTTTCCAATTACGTTTAATTACGACAAAATTAAACGTTAATTGTATCGAATATAATTATCCAAACCCTAAATTGAAATTGAACATTTCAAATTCAAACCCTAAGTAGAAATTTGGACACTTTAAATTCATTCAATCTTTTAATCCAATGGTTAATCTTTGACGAGCTAGTAGAGAGGCCTTATGGACTTACAGATCATGAGCTCCAATGATTTGAGATTAATTGGCTACACTATTTAAACCAAATTAATCAATATTCGTTAACAACCGAGGCATACCACTATAACTCAGTAGTTGCACTCTCCTCACTGTAGATATATTTCTGTCCACTTGATTTAACCATAATCAGTAAGTCGATCCTTCACAGATCGTTTGTATTTACAGCTAGGTCAAAATTACCATTTTTTCTTGTAAATACATCTTGCTCCTTATATCACCACTGATCCTCTATTGAACAAATGGTTTATAGTTCAATTAATAAACCACGTCCCTCTCTATAATGAAAGGGTGGGGCCTTTTTATTCAAGGCCAGGAACCAGTACTTAAGAGAACAACCTATCTGCTAACCCTAAATTGGATAAGAGTGAATTCCTTCTTGCAGGACTATGTCTCCAACTATCTATCTGGTTTTATCCCCAAAATGGGAGGCTTGTTAAGCAGTGTTGTTAAACTACTCTCACCTACGCAAATCAAATTCCCGAATAAACAAGAGTTCATTGTTAGCTTAGAATTAAGATCGAGTTACCCTAGGTCATCGAAATGAAATAGTCAGTTTTAACAGTAAACGATCGTTATAAAGAAAACTGACTATTTCGTTGTTCGGTCTTATGCAAACATCCTTTGCATAGGATACCTCCACTCGCATGTCTCTGCATGAATGATTTCAAGATCACATCATTTGTATCGGTATATAAATTGAGCCGCATCCATAGTGTTCCTAGGATGAGGTACCCAATCTTATCCATATATTTATAGACCATTTTGGCTATATATTAAAACTTGATCCACTTTTATGTCTCTACATAAAGTTAAAGTATTCATACTATAGTCATGGGTTCTTTATTGGGACTATAACAGAATGCAATTTCAATAATACTTTTATTGAATGAAAACTCAATATTACTTTTATTGAAAAATAGAATATGTTTCATATATTACGAACTGTGAGTTTTAGGATATTCCCAACAGTACTCAGCCTCCATAGTGAAGTTAGTAATGCACCCATGCTTGTTGCTCCTCCAAACTACTACTCCTTCGTTAAGAGTGAACATTGATCATGATGTGGATTTCCTAGAATCCTTATCAGTTTGGAAATGAGAGTTCGTGTATCTTGTAAGGATCAGATTCTTAGAACCATACACGAGCATGTAGTACCTCGTTCTTTGCAGATACTTGAGGATGTTCTTAACGATGGTCCAGTGATCAAAACCTAGATGAGACCGATATCTACTAACTACCCTCACTGTATAGCAGATGTCAGGTCTAGTACATAACATTGCATACATCAGACTACCAACAATCGATGCATAGAAGATCCATCTCATTTTCTCAACTTCTTGAGATGTCTTAGGAAACTGTTCCTTAGACAATATAACTCCATGCATGAAATAGAGTAAACCTCTCTTAGAGTTCTGTATCGAAAACTTGACAAATGTATGATGCCTGAGACAGGGCTAGTGTTTTGTTCTTTCAATCTCTAAAGATCTGAATGCCAAAAAAAAATTGAGTCTCTCCCAAATCTTTCGTTTGGAATTAGGTCGCTAACCAATTCTTAATCTTAGTCAATAGACTTACATCATTCCCAATGAGTAGGATATCATCTACATATAGCACTAGAAAAGCTACTGAACTGTTGATGATTTTCATGTATACACAAGACTTATCAACATTTTGATCAAAGCCATAAGATTTGATCGCAGTATGAAATATTATATTCTAAGATCGAGAAGCTTGCTTCAATCCATAAATAGACCGATTACGCTTGCAAACTTTTTGCCGAATCTCATAGTCATAATATGAGGCAATGGACATGAGTATCCGGATAGAATTTAACATGACAACAGTGAGAAAGTCTCCTCATAGTCGACTCCCTTAACTTGGGTATAACTATTTGTCACAAGTCTAGCCTTGAAGGTTTGCACTTTCCCATCAGTACCCCATTTTTTTTTTGTAGATCCATTTGCAACCTATACGTTTAACCTCATCAGGTTAATCTACAAGATCCCAAACCGAATTGAAGTACATACACTCCATTTCGAGATTCATAGCTTTGATCCACTCATCTTTGTCAACATCCTCCATTGCCTTCTTGTAAGATAATGGATCCTCAACATCTCCGTCAGCTATAATAGCTAGGATTTCTGTTAAACCCATATAATGAACAAGTGGGTTCGCAATCCTTCTACTATATCAAGGCTCCCTCAACACTTGAGGTGGATTTGACCTACTAGATGATCCAATTTCAACAACTTTTGTTGAGGTATTGGGTTCTTCAACAACTCTTGTTGAAAGTTCATTAGTTTCATTGGAAAGTTTACTCTAAACAATCTTACTATGGGGCCTATGCTCCCTTATGTGGTCATCTTTTAAAAGGGTAGTATTTGTCGATACAAACACCTTATTATCCTCAGGATCGTAGAAGTAACCACCTTTCTTTCCTTTAGAGCAACCTACAAATAGAGACAATTTGGAACGAGATTCCAATTTCTTAGGATTTTCCAAAGGTGATTGGTACTTTGATAGTGGTAGCTGGTGAAAAGAGCTATTTATCTAATCTTAAATCTGTCAGCTCCGAAAAAGTCACTTTTGGTGATGGTGCGAGTGGTAAGATCGTTGGCAAAAGAACGTTGAATTAGCTAGGTCTTCCAAAATTAAGTGATGTGATGTGGTTGAAGGGATTAAAACTAATTTCATTAGCATTAGTTAGTTATGTGACTAAGGTTTGAATTGAACTTTACCAAAGACAAATTTGTTGTTATAGACGATGTCAAAGCTCTTGTTATGACATATATGCGTTCGTTTGATAATTGTTATCTGTGGAGTTTTGAAATTTTTTTATAGGTTTATCATCTCTTTTGGCAAGATGAAGCCAGCCTATGGCATAAACGCCTTGGGAAAATAAGCATGAAACCTTGTAGAAGGCTTTTAGCAAGAATGTTATAACTGAACTTCTCTCTCTATCAGTATCAGCTGGAATTATGTGTAAGGATTATCAATCGAGGAAACAAACTCACACTCCTCACAAACAGACAGGTTATTCTGGATCATCACGTTTTCTGGAACTTCTTCATATAGATTTTATGGGTTCTATGTCAGAAAGTTTGGGAGGCAAACGATATGTCTTAGTTGTTGTTGATGACTTCTTAAGATATACTTGGGCCCGTTTTCTTCGAGATAGCTGGCCTACCAGGTTTTCCATAAACATACTCGCACTATCATGGAATCCATTAACTTTATGATTGATGATAATGTTGCTTCTTTTGGTTTCTATTCTACTATTGAAGAAGATTCTTATTCAATTCCACTTGTTAATACTGATGTTCCTAACATCCTTTCGACATGCCTTCTGATATGAGATCGAACACTTTTGTGAAAGACATTTTGAATATATCTGAGCAAATAGTAGGAAGTATCAAGCAACCTTCCAGTAGGGTTCTTAAAAACCATGCTTCTAGTAACATTATTGATGATCTTAATGAATGGCTAACAACTAGAAGGAAAGATAAAGTCGACTATCTTGAAATGATCAGTAATATTTGTTTCACTTCTCCAGTTGAGCCGAAGAATGTCAAAGAAGCCTTTGAAGATGAATGTTGGATCAATACGATGCAAGAAGATCTTGAATAGTTTGTTAGAAACGATGTCTACACTCTTGTTCCCAGACCCGAGCCTGTGAATTTAGTTGGGACAAAGCGGATCTTCAAAAAGAAGACAGATGAAAATGGGAATATGACTAGAAATAAAACCAGATTAGTGGCTCAAGGCTACACTCAATTAGAAGGCATAAATTTCAATGAAACTTTTGCTTCTGTTGTGAGACTCGAAACAATTAGACTTTTTGCTTGGTATTTTATGTCTTCTGAAATTTAAGCTATACCAAGTAGATGTAAAGAGTGCCTTCCTAAATGGCTATCTAAAAGAAGAAGTGTATGTAGCTCAGCCCGAAGGATTTGTTGACTCTTCGCATCCAAACTATATGTATAAACTCAAGAAAGCACTTTACGATCTTAAACAGGCTCCTAGAGCTTGGTATGAACGCTTTACCCAATTTCTTGTCAACAATGGCAACAGGCAGGGACGAGTTGATAAAACTCTCCTTTTGAAGAAATCTCATGAGAATTTTTTTTTAGTCCAAATCTATGTTGACGACATTGTCTTTGGAGGAATGTCACAGAAGATGGTCGAGCACTTTGTGAAATAGATGCAACAGGAATTTGAGATGAGCATGGTAGGGGAACTGTCTTACTTTCTGGGATTTCAAATAAAGCAACTGAATGAGGGAATCTTTATTTCCCAAAGCAAATATGCCAAGAATTTATTAAAGAAGTTTGTCCTTGAAAATACCAGTTTGAGGAGAACTTTTTTCCCAACTCATGTGAAACTATCAAAAGACTCTGAAGGAAATAAGGTTGACGAGAGCCTTTATAGAAGCATTATAGGGAGCTTACTTTATCTGATAGCCAGTAGACCAGACATTGCTTTTGTTGTTGGTGTGTGTGTCAGATATCAATCTTGTCCTAAAAACTGTCATTTGTTTAGCATAAAAAGGATAAACAAATACATAAATGGCACAAACGACTATGGTTTATTACACTCATTTGACACTAATAGCTCTCTGGTCGGGTACTGTGACACTGATTGGGCCAGAACCTCAGATAACAAAAAGAGTACGCCTGGAGGGTGTTTCTTCCTTGGGAATAATCTGATTTCTTGGTTTAGCAATATGCAAAATTGTGTTTCCTTATCTACAGTTAAGGTTGAATATATTGCAGTAGGGAGTAGTTGTACACAATTGATTTGGATGAAGCAAATGCTACAGGAGTATGATATCTCTTAAGATGTCATGACTCTTTACTTTGACAACTTGAGTGCAATCAATATAGCCAAAAATTTAGTTCAACACAATCGTACCAAACATATTAACATCAAATACAGCTTTATAGTGACTTTGTGGAAAGTTATCAGATCAAGTTAGAAGAAAATTTTTCAAAGGTGTTAGATGCTCATCGTTTTTAGGCCCTAGGTGCAGCTTTGGGTCTGTGTGTTTTAAAAGCATTGCAATTACTCAATTGGACTGATTTGATTTATTACTTGGCCCTTTTTTCTTGGAAGCCCAATCAGTTATTTGAAGATTAAAGTTTATTAATTATGACTAGTGAAGTGGTGAAAAAAGATTTATTGGCGTTTGATTTTAAATTTACTTTTGAATCTGAATTACTTTCAATTGGAGTGTGATAGATTCTCGTTCAATCTCGTGGCAGTTCCTCTATCTCAACTACTCCTAAGCAGTTTTTACTTTGTAAGTTTTGCATTTTCCCCTCAAATGGTTAGTACCAAACAAGGAACTCAAACTTTTGTTAGCAAAGTGGTGAGATATAAAGAAAAAGCCGAGCGGAAGTTACATGTTGAAAAGGATATTCTTCCTTCCACAATGAACAAGTATGGAGTTCGTGTTCGTGGTTTTTCTATTACAAAGAAAGAAGTTGGAGTTCCTCGTCCATCAGCAAAACAAAGTCATTCCAGTGTTGGTCAATCTACCGAGAAGAAAGGAATGAAAAAGGTAATTTCATCGTCTCTCACAATGACCGATCTAGTTGGTGCTACGGTTGAATTTTTCCCAAAAAAAGATGAGTCCTCTTTTGATGATTCTCCAAATATCTTGCATGAGTTCATAGAAATTTATAGAAACATGTCTATTGAAGATTAAATTTAAGTTAGGGTTTCAACATATGGGGTTACGGAGGACAATAACACTGTTTCTAATGTTGACAATTTTGAAACTATTCTTCCTGAAGCTGTTGTGGTTGTTGGTGAAAATGTTGTTTATGGTACCTTGGAGAAAGAAAAAGTTTTGTTGTCTGAATATGAGGTGAATGCTTTTTATGATTTATTGATAAAGTTGTCTCTGAAACTTTGGTTTTTGTTTATTCTCTACCTGTGTGTAATGAGCATGAGATCTTGGCTATCAATGTGGACCAAGATGTTGTGCATGCCTCTGTAAAATCTTTTGAGAATGATATCAATGTCACACTTAAGGAAATTGCTTTGACTAATCAAGTTTTTGTGAATAACTGAAAATAATGGTATTCTAGTGGTTTCTCACACTGATGAAGTATTGAAAAATGGTGTTCAGTCTGTTGTTGATCTTGAGTCCGGTGAAATAATCCTTGAAAAGGAAAGTATTCTTCAACCTGTCCACAAATTGGAGTTTGAAGATAATTTTCCTTTGTCTGAACTCATTGGTAAGAAAACTAAGGATGTCAAAAGTGTTGGTAATGAATCTCTTAAAACATCTAAGTCTGAGTCTGATCAGGATGAGTCTGAGGACATTTCTGATTCTCCAGAAGACAATGATCTGAAAAGTTCTTCTAATGATGACAAATCTACTCCAAGCCGGTTACTCGAGCTTCTATCAAATCTAGAGGAAATAATGTTGTTTCCTCTAGATCGATTTTGTCGAATGTTTCATCAGTTTCTTTGAATGGTGTATCTTTTCATACAAAGTTAGGGGCAGAAATGCACGTTATTACAGCTCGCGAATATGTAAAACAATGTGGGATTGTGACAGTAAAAATATATAAAATCATGTCCAAAAGCGGTAAACTAAGAATATCGCGATCGCATGCACCCATCGCATAAAAGCAGCTAATTTACTTATTTTGTGCAGGAAAATGCATTGACGCAAAGCAGATTGCGATCTAAGGAATTCGGCGACCGCGCGCTCTAAAATATTGCGACCGCAAAGCCATGCGATTGCGAAGATTTGTTCAAGAAGGTGGCCGCATAAAGACGGCGCATCAAGGTGAAAGCTTAATAAATCTTGATGGGACGGAAAGCTGATGACGGTCGAATTCGAATTTAGTTGACAAACCGTTAACGACACATTGTAGCAAGTACACTCAACTTTTTGGTGACCATTAATTGGCACATCAGACAGAAGATTTAATGACAACCCATCATTGCAATCATTTGAAAGAAAAGATTCTTTACCTTGAGCTCTATAAATATCAAGGGCCACCATCGTTAAAGGAGTTCGACATAGTTCTAGTTCGAATTCTACACAGTTTTCCATATACATAGAAGATAGATCATAGATAGCTGTTAGTCTGTAATTCTTATACTTAGAAGGCGGAGGCGAGCGAAGAGAAAAAGACGTCGAGAGATCACTCCTGGATAGCTCGAAAGACTGTTGGGAGGCGCTGCAAATGGTGAGAGCCGACACTCAAAAGCAAAAACATTCTTCTGGGCAGAATAGAGTAAAAAACAGTGTAAAAGCCTCGGGAAGCAAGACATTGCTACTGGGCTTCTTATCCCTGCTTTTCATTGCTGTTTTGTATTCTGACTTTATTTATAAAATGGAATTTGCATCTCTACATCTGTTCAATCTCTTCACATTTCGCATGAGTAGCTAAATTCCTGAATGGTTGAGAAGCATTTAGCTAGCATGACCTAAGATCTTCCTTTATGCGATCATCTTGTCTTATGTATGCATCATTCACCCTTTAGAGATACTTGAGAGAGTAGTCTAAAGAAACAACCTAGACTTGAGAGAGTCAGGTTAGAATCTAGGCTTGAGAGAGTCAGATTAGAATCATATAAGCAAGAGATAGAGACTTAGAGATAAGTTCTGTTTGCTATTATGTATCGCATACACCTAAAAATAGGATATGATAGTATGCGGTCACCTTGTGTATGTGTGTAGCATTCGTCATCGCATAGATAAGAATAGAGGCTTAGACATAAGTCCTATCGACACTATCGTATATATCGCATGCATCCTAGAAATAGGAACTATGGCATTTGCATTGAGAGATGACATGTTGTCGAGTGTATGTAGCATGATCTCATAACTTGAACGCAATCTTAGGATGTATTAGCTAAATCCCTTCTCAACTTGTTCCCCGCATACTCACTGTAACTTTCATTGTCATCAACTCATTACTCAATTTTTCCGCATAGGATTTATACTTAAAACAATACACCAACCAAACTTATTTGTTTTTGCCACCGCAAAGGAATCAAAATTTACTAACGCATAGTATCTTAGTAGTCCCTGTGTTTAACCTTGGACTCACCAGGAAACCTAGTAAGATTTATACTTGGGTTTTACTAGGAAAACTATGCAACGCATAATTCACCACCACAATTTCATACCATTATTTCATCACTTTCACAACGCATCAATGGTGTATCTTTTCATACAGAGTTAGGGGCTACCGTGTTGAAATTTGTGGTTCAAAGGAAAATTGTAGATGAAAAGAAACTATCAAATAGAACTCAAGACTACTTTGATCTTTTAAATTTGATTCTTCAAGCTCAACTTGATAGGACTGTGTTTAATCTGGGTTCTTTCTGCCTACAGCTAGTACGAGAATTTGTTGTTAACCTACTTCCAAACTTTGATAATCCAAATAGTCTTGACTTTCACAGAGTTCATGTGCGTAAACATCCATTCATCTTCAATGTAGATCTTATAAATAAATGCCTTAATCGAACAATGCATGTTGATGTTTCTAAGAAACGACCTTCCTTGAGAGAGTTGGTGTTGGAATTAACCGGAAGGGCAAGGTCGTCTTGGCCTAAAAAAAGACAGTTACCCTCTAATGTTTTGAGTTTGAAATATGCTATACTTCATAAGATTGGAATCTTCAACTGGTGTCGTTCCTCCCAAAAATCTAAATTATTTGTTTCTCTTACTACACTATTATTTCATATTGGTATTGGCATTTCCTTTTCATCTTGGACAGTTTGTTCTTAATTAAATCAAACAACACATTAGGTCTCAAGCATTGAAGTTACACATTGGGTTCTACTTGCTCAGAAACCATATTTGGTTAACGTTTATAAGCTTATTGGTGATGCTCTCTCATTTATTTCATTTCACCCCAAGCTTCTACAAAATCTTCATGTACCAAATCTTGTAGCTTCTTCTACTGAAACTTGTGTTGAGGGGTTGAGTCATGCCTTCATTGAGTTGTCTTTTAGCAGTCGTGTTTTGCATCATCTGTCCTCTAAAGTCAAAGACATTGATGATCAAATTGTGAAACTCAAAAGGGGTAAAGAAATTATCGTCGAGATGTTGCAGACAATGCGTGTAATGTTGGCTCAAACTATTGAGACATCTTCTTAACCAAGGAGTTGATTTTTTTTATAGCCAGAAAGGGGGAGTGTTGTTGGCTTGGTTGTTTTTAGTTTTTCTATGGACTTTTGGTTTATGTTTTTTATTTGCTCTAAAAGCTCTAATTGTTTGGACTTATTTGGTGTTATTACCAATGTTGTTATATTTTATGTTAAGCCTTTATTTCAGACATCATTTTTCTGTTGATATATGGTTGGTTGTTTTTGTTCTATCTATAAAAATATATATATAAACAATATAAGCAAAAGGGGAGTTTGTTGGAGATTTGTTTTATTGGCTTTATATTTTTATAAGGCAGTGGTTTCTGCAGATGTCTCAAATAAAGTCATAACATCTGTCTATGACATCAGCGTATCTTCTTGTAGAATATTTTCCTTATCTTGAAATATTCGGGTGTATCATTTTGTCTGATATTCATCCTTTTTTAAAGCGCAGCCTTTCTTTTCCAAATGGGGATTTGTTTCCTCTTGGATTTAAATTTTTAAGAACAATTAGGTCGATCTTTAGGGTTTTTGCTTTTATTAATCAAGCAAGACGTTTTCTACTCTACGACCATTCTGTGCATCATTGTGTTCTTGCTTGTTGCTCCTCATTCCATTGTGCAAGTCTTTATTCGTTGAAGTGCAACACTTTGAAATAAATCATGGTCTTAGGAGCAACCTAAGCCATTGCTGCCAGAGAAAGGATTCTCAATCTTAGCGAGAGCCTAAGATTCAACTTTGGAGAAGGAATTCTCCATCTTAGAGGGATGTTAAGATTCATCAGTGAAGGAAGTTTGCTGACTTGAGGAAATATAACATCGTAAGAGGAGTCTCACTCATCGTCGGAAGTCGAGATGATCAACACTAATATCGTCAAACTTAGGGGGAGCCTAAGTACACTTGAGACGGAGTCTCACATCTAGGAAGAGCCTAGGTGATCAATAAGTTGAGCTCTACATAAGTCACTGTAATTATCTTGTATTACAGATAAGTACTACATCGTAAACTACTTAACTCTTTAATATTACTGGATTATCTTTCTTGGGCATGTTGCCCCTCAAACGTAGGTGGATTATCACTGAACTAGGTTACTAACTTCTGTGTGCCTTTACTTGTTTACTTGCTATTAGTATGTTGTTATAGTGTTTTTCAGTGTTTTCCATTTAACGTCCGTCTATTGAGTGGTGAACCTTGTAATTTTTTCATATTGATTTAAAATCCCCCCCCCCGCCCCCCCCAAAAAAAAAAAAAAACATAAGAACCACAAGCTTAGAAACCAATTCTAATAACAAAACTACGCCAAATCTAACCTTGATGAATAAATGCAATTCAATCCGTCTCCTCCCAACATTTAAACTCCATGAATACAACAACATTCAAACTTAGTAAGGCACATACTTTTACAAATCATAAATATAAACAATACTTATGTAATTACCTAAAACAAAGCTAGCTATATGATTTCAAACCCTTCCCTCCCCCCTCTCCCCCAATAGAAAACACAAGAACCACAACATTTAAACCTCCCCCTCCTCCCCCCCAAACATTCAAACTTCATGAACACAACTACCATAACTGCAAATAGTCAACAATCTATTATCAACTAATCGTACCTAATTCGTGACAACTAACTATTTTGCTACCATAATTGTAGGATAACAACATATTGACCAATATCAAAATGTTCACTATAATTAGAATATCAATTAATCATACCTAATTTGATGGTCCTCTATGTGATTTGTTTGATCATTTTTTTCATTTCTTCCATCTGTCTCACATGGTCCTCTTTTTTTTTTTTTTTTTAGAGTCTTCAAGCTCCTTAATCTATGATCGGGTTTGTTCGAACTTATCTCTTAGTTCCCTCACTTCTTTCATATCATGAATTTCTACGATAGATGAACTTGATGAGTTGCTACCACTCATTGACTTAGGTTTGGGACCCAACCAAGACCTTTTACGTGGTCGGGTCATCTACCCAAAACTGTCTCACAAATTTTGTCCACTATTAGTGGTTGGGGCCCTTCTGGAGTAAGGTTTGCATGTAATTCTAACATTCGATTCTGCACATGTGTAAATACAATTGACTAAACTATTTTTTTTTTAAAAAAAACAAGTTGATTACATGTGCATCATCAGCAACTTGATTCACAAACTTCCCATTTTTAGAGTGCTTTTCTTTGAACAGGTCAATAGGTCCTACAAGCCAGCCTTGTTTTTCTTCTAACTCAAATTGAATACATAAGAATTTCTTCGACCCGCCTACATCCTTCGCTCTCAAATTGGTCACAAAAAAATGTTAATCTTCCATTGCATTCTTAAGCCGACTAGATAGGTTAGCATGTGCTTACTTGTTTAGAGTTGCCATTGCTGTAGTGTCTGTACATATCTCATTGAATAAATTTTGCGTTTAATGTTCAATAAAGTTATTGAGTAATTCATTTGACAAATCAAGCACAAAATGAGTCTACAAAAGAATAAAGGTAAATTTAGCAAATTTTTGTAAAATAATCCAAGAAAAAAAAACTACTAGACTTACCAACAATCTACTCTTAGCAATTTTTATCGATTCTCTTGAAATGTCTACAAAAGTAGGCCATCATAATGGAAATGAATCTCTGACGATGACACCAATCGCATTACTAAATCATACAAAATATGCACAATTCGACTTCTTGCCCTTTCATTGATTATTATGGGAACTCTCCCATATTTCTAAACGTATTTTTCTAACTCCTTGTTCCACGAGTACTCGCGTTTTTTCTGTTGAGGTTTGTGACCTAAAGTCTCAAGTCCAGTAGTTTGTAAACAACTTTGTACGAACACTTGTGATGTATAATATAAATGATATTTACTTCATTATTTGACTTTGCACATTTAGATGTTTTTCATTTTACCACAAACCAATAAACATAATATCCCTGGTGATCTATATTAACTTAAGCATGTATCTGGTGACATATAAGTGGATCATGTCTTGAGTGATAACCAAAATGGTATGTAGTATATGGATATAGGAGGGAAACCTCATCCTGGTAACACTACGGATACGGCCCGCTTTGTGGAATGGTCACAAGTGTTGTGACTTGTCATAGATGATCTGATCCTGATCATTTGTGTAGGGGACATACAAGCGAGGGCATCCTATACAAAAAGTTTGTATAAGACCTGACCACGAAGTGTTAACATCTCGTTATATAACACCGTTCATAACTGAGACTTCACTTCACTAAGATGAGCATAGGTAACATGACCTCAATCCTGAGTGAGTTGGGAAATCCTACCATTGAGAGTGGTCTTTTGATTTGCATGGGTACGAGTGGCCAGAACGCCGACTCAAACCTACCATTTTGAGGATTTGTTTGATTTGGGAGCTGGGAACTCAGCTACACAAGATGGAATCCACTCCTTCCCCGAGGTTAGGGTAAGTACATAGATAGCTTCATTAAGGGCTGATTCCAGGGCTTGAACGATGTGGTGCCACGTACCTTCTCATGGCTCGAGAGGTGTTCATACATAGTAGGACTATGTTGTATTGTTCATTAAAGGGGTCAATGGTACTTAAGGAGGAAGATATAGTTATAGGGGCAAAACGGTAAATTGGTTTGCTATAATTACGAGCATCTATGAAGGGTCATCGTACTGATGATTGGTTATATCCAATGGACATAGAAATATATCTATGGCAAGAAGAGTTCAACTGTCGGTCTTTAGTGGAATGCCTGGCAGTTAACGATGGTGGATATCGTGACTAAAGAGTTTAGTCAGCTATTCATGTACCGTTGGAGCTTCGAGCCATAGATCCATAAAGTTCCCTTGGTAGCTTAGATACAAGTTGAGAGTCAGTTTTTGGGTCAATTTGAAATGTTCAAATTGACAAGAGGGAGTTCGATTATATATGATATAATTGAACGAGTTAATTAAATATGATATAGTTAACTTTATGTATGAGATACATTAATTTGGAGAAAATTGGATATAAATATGATTTATATTTAGTAGAGGAAAAATATTATAATTAATATATGATATTAATTTATAAGTTATGAATGTGATAAGATCACATTCATTGGTGGTTATAAAGGAAATGGGAAGGTGCCTCTTCGTTCTAAATAACGGATGAGTGCATTATAAATAGCAGACGATGTGTTGATCTCGGTGTGCGCGGATATTGTGAAAAAGATAGTGTCATCATTTAGAAAATCAATGCCTATACGATAGTGACTGCACGATCGCATAGCGATTACACCGTCGAGCGCTATTATCTAATCGATCATTTACCTTTTTTCTAAACGATCATTTAGCTCCCGATATTTACTAAACGATCGTATAGACGATCGCTTAGTATTTCCTATGCAATCGTTTGGACGATTGCTCACCCTTTTTCCTACACGATCATTTACCTTTTCTTACACGATTGTTTAGACGATCGCCTACACGGTCGTATACTTCATCTAAACGATCAAGCATATTGTCTATGCGATTGATGACCACATCTCCCACTTGCTTGATCGTTGTGTACGGTCTCTCTTCCTCCTTCCCTCTACCAAATCTGAACAAAGCCCACACTTTGGATTCTCATCTAAGAATACTGAGGGCTCTAAGTGGTGTTGTCTTCTCCGTTTCCTTTTGTTCGAATGGTGACTGTTCGAGGTAGATGATTGGGCTTCAGACTCGCTGTGAAGAAGAAATCTTCATCTGGTATGATTTCTTGATCCGTTTAGCATTATGAAAGTATATTTGATGTATATATGGTGATTCTATCACAATGAATTAGAAAGATCTGCTTCCGCTCGTAGGTACTCTTGAATAAAAGTTCCTTCAATTGGTATCAGAGCACTCAGTTTTCTGATATTCTAATTCATTGCTGCAAAAGAATTGCAAATACGTTCTTTATGGGTGCATTTCTATACTGTTTAATCGTTAAATTGCTGTGGATGTGCGGATTTATGGATTTTTTTGTGGATGTTAGCCTCGACTTGATTTAATGCTTTTACATTTTCGGTTGTTTATAAAGGCCCCTGCATTTTTTGGGCATTAATAATCATTATCGAGTTTGTATTCAAAGTATGTTTGAGTTTTGAGTCGTTAGTGAAAAGATCAAAGCAAACTTTGTGGTTCTTCGAGGAAGGAGACGATCAAGGGTTGATCGCATCGTGCAGACGATGAAGTACGCGGTCACTGTTGATTGCGTTGTTTAAATGATGGGGTATGTGATCAAGTGTTGATTGCATCGTGCAGTCGATGGGGTACGCGATCACTGATGATCACATTGTGTACACGATCGAGTAAGTGATCAAGGGTTGATCGCATCGTGTCGAAGATCGATTATGCGATCACTAAGTATCGGGTCGTGTAGACGATGTGATGCTTCATTGCTTAGTATCTGACTAAACGATCGCTTAGTAACACAAGGTAAATCGTTTATCTGACGCCGCGTTAAGTGATCACATAGACGATCGTTTTGATCAGCAAGCTTCAGCGCTTAATAACTGACTAAATGATCGCTTAGTAATGCAAGGCAAATTGTTTACCTGTCGCCACGTTAAGTGATCGCATAGACGATCGTTTTGGTAAGCAAGCTTCATCGCTTAGTAACGCAAGGTAAATCATTTATCTGTCACCACTTTGAGCGATCGCATAGACAATCAGGCTTCGTTGCCTAGTTGTCGTCTACGCGATCATTTAATTTTGCTCCTATCATCTAGTTCACGCTGAACGATCGTCTACCTACAACATTTACTACACGATGGAGTCCTCCTAGCGGTTCAAGACCTGGTTCGCTTGTGAACCGATTTGCTCGATGAAAAATGTAATAGATAGGGTTATTTCATTCCGGTTTTGTAAAGGTTCATCCCAGTCCATTAATCCTTTATTTATTACATGCAATGTATGTTTTTAATATGTCATATGGTATACACATATAGATAAACCCCACCTTAGGTCATGCATATTTTCTTTATTATAAGTGTTATAATTTAGAGAATATGTTTTTGTTTACATAAATGCATGCTCATGCATCATATAATAAAAGGGTTATATTTATGTATGCTTTCTTTATTTTTTATTTTTTTAACGTTATATTTATAAGCGTTATAAATACTTCATTATGTGGGATAAGTGTTTTAGTTGTTTATTTTATAAATGGTTATAAAATGAAACTAGAACTAAAATAATTAGTAAAAGATTAATATGTAGCAAGTCTATCTATAGTAGACCTTTTGTCGAAGGCGGATTCTGTCTAGGCTGGGGTATTTAAGATGACGGCAACGGAACACCCCTACTTGGGAACCTACCTGGAAAGGTAATAGATTTGATGCATGCAAACTAAAGCCAGTCTATTAAAGATTTTAATGTGACTACTTGGATTTGTTTTTTTTTATTTCAAAGACAAAAGTTGTTTTTTAGCAAACTTTATAAATGACTTAGATCATAATCAGTAGCCGGATTGTCTAGGTTAATAAACTCCTAGGTAGAACATCCAGTGGGAGGTTCTTGGGCATTTGATGCCTCATTTTCACCTCTCGCGTTTCTCCTTCATAGTCCACACCGTGATATCTACTCTCGGCCTCAAGGCACCTTTGGCGTGTCCCCCCAACGGATAGTGTTTGGGTAAGTCAATATCAAGATGGATGGAGAGAGTGTTCATAGTAAGTGGGAGCGGGAACTGCGACAGCATATCCCTTGGTCTCTCTCGTTGGATTGAATAAAGTTTCTGCACATCACCTCGTGGCACCTTGGATGTGTCCCCCTATAGGGTGGCTGTTTTGCAAATTTCTTTATTTGATCTCCTGTAAGAGGATAACATTACTTAGTCTCTTGTTCTAATCTATCTTTTCCCTACGGTGAGCACATTAGGGCGAGACTCTGGGGCCAAAAACGAGGGGTTATACTTATGCAGGATTATTAAGGGTTAACTATTCTGGACCAAACAAATGGTGGCTATTAGGTTTAGTTCCAAGAGTTGGTTCATGGTTGAGATTGTCTCATCCCAGTGAAGGGCTCTCCGATCACCCCACTGGTGACGTTTGTCCTACCTCACTAGGGCATCATTGAAAGATAGAAGTATTTTCACTTAGGATACTTGGAATCTATTTTGCTAAAAATTAATTGATTAATTAAAATGTGGTTTTTGCAAAGTCTTATAAAAAGGTTATTCTTTTTTTTCAGCAGCGGTTTTTTTATGGCATCAGCCACTATCAATTTGCTTAACGCCGAAAAACTGAATGTTCAAAACTATTCAAGTTGAAAACATATGCTCACGATGATACTCATCATCGAGGATCTGAAGTTTGTCCTAACGGAAGAATGTCCTCATATCCTCAAGACGCTACTCGAAATGTTCGGGTGGCATATGAGGGTTGGACACGAGCAAATGAGAAGACCCGAGCCTATATTCTGGCCAGTCTTAGTGACGTGTTAGCCAAGAAACACGAGTCCAAGGTCTCAGCTCGTGAGATCATGGAATCCCTGCAGGGAATGTTCGGACAACCGTCTCGACAGCTTAAGCATGAGACTCTGAAACACATCTTCAGCTCCACAATAGAGGAAGGCACCTCTGTTCGTGAACATGTGCTGAATATGATGGTCCACTTTAATGTGGCGGAGATGAATGGGTCTAAAATCGATAAGGGCAGTCAGGTTAGCATTATCCTGCATTCATTGTTGGAGAGCTTCCTTCACTTTATTAGCAATACGATTCTTAACAAAGTGGAATACTTCCTTACCACTCTCCTTAAAGAGTTGCAGACTTACCAATCCTTGTTGAAAATTAAGAAGAAAAAGGGAGGTGAGGAAAATGTTGTCTCGTTCTCTAAAAGGTTTTATCGAGGTTCAAACTCAGGAACAAAGTCTGCACCTTCCACTTCTAACTCTGGAAAGGGGAAGAAGAAGAAGGGTGGTAAAGGGAAAGGGAATGCGCCTGCTAACCCGCCACCTGTCGCCCAGAAGAAGTGTCCACCGCCGGTTGAAAAAGAAAAATGTTTCCACTATAACAAGGACGGACATTGAAAGAGGAGTTATCCTCGTTATCTGAAGGAAAAGAAGGCTGCCAAGGCTAAGGCCAAGGTAGACAAAGGTAAATATGATTTGCTTGTATTAGAAACTTGTTTAGTGGAGAATGATGATTCTGCTTGGATATTAGATTCGGGCACCACTAATCATCTATGTTCTTCTTTTCAGAGGATTAGATCCTGGCCACAGTTAGAGGCTGGTGAGATGACGATGCGAGTAGGCACCGGGCACGTCGTCTCAACTGTGGCAATGGGAAACATCCAGTTTACTTTACAGAATAGGTTTCTTATATTAAAAGATGTCTTTGTAGTTCCTGAACTTAAAAGGAACTTTATTTCTGTAAAGTATCTGTTACAATACAATTACACTATTTCTTTTAAATTGAATAAAGCATTTATTCGTAAGGATGGTGTTGAAATTTGTACAACTAAGCTGGAAAATAACTAGCATGTGCTAAGACCTTTAGCCTTAAGTTTCCTCCATAACATAGAGATGTTTAAATCTGTCGTAACTCAATTTAAGCGTCAACGAGTTTCTCCAAAAGAAAATGCCCGACTTTGGCACCTTCGATTAGGGCACATCAATCTCAATAGAATTAAAAGATTGGTGAAGAATGGCCTTTTAAATGAGTTAGAGAAAAATTCCTTACCAATGTGCGAATCTTGCCTTGAAGGTAAGATGACTAAACGATCTTTTATTGGAAAAGGTTATCGAGCCAAAGAGCCTCTTGAATTAGTGCATTCTGACCTTTGTGGTCCCATGAATGTGCGAGCTCGAGGAGGCTATAAGTACTTTATCAGTTTTACTGATGATTACCCAAAATATGGGTATGTCTATCTGATGCAACGAAAGTCTGAATCTTTTGAAAAGTTCAAATTGTTTAAGGCCGAAGTTGAAAATGTTTTGGATAGACGAATAAAAATACTTCAATCAGATCGAGGTGGAGAGTTTTTGGATTCTGAGTTCCAGAACTATTTATTAGAACATGGAATTGTTTCCCAACTCTCGGCACTGGGTACACCTCAGCAAAATGGTGTAGCAGAGAGGAGAAACAGAACCTTGTTGGACATGGTTCGTTCGATGATGATTTATGCTTCCTTACCAGACTCGTTTTGGGGTTTCGCAGTGGAGACTGTAGTATACATTCTTAACCGTGTTCCTTCTAAGAGTGTTGCAAGAACTCTTTTAGAGTTGTGGAATGGGCGTAAAGCTAGGTTGCCCAGCACATGTGCTTGAGGCAAATCCCAAGAAGTTGGAATCATGATCGAGGTTGTGTCTCTTTGTACGCTACCCCAAAGATACACGAGAAGGTTACTTTTATGATCCGTTCGAAAACAAAGTGTTTGTTTCCACGAACGCTACTTTCCTAGAGGAGAATCATATCAGGGAGCACAGTCCACGTAGTAAAGTCGTGTTAAGTGAGCTTTCCAAAGAAACTACTGAAGCTTCAATAAGAGTTGTTGAAGAACCTGCTTCATCAACCAGAATTGTTGATGATAGTTCATCTGGTAGGATGGTTCTACCTCAAGAGTTGAGGGAACCTCGACGCAGTGGGAGGGTTACGAACCCGCCTGGTCGTTATCTGGGTTTCACGAAAATCCTAGCTATGGTGACATATGGCAACGTCGAGGATCTGTTGTCCTATAAAAAGGCAATGGAGGATGTTGACCGGGATGAATGGGTCAAAGCCATGAATTTCGAGATGGAGTCGATGTACTTCAACTCGGTATGGGATCTGGTAGATCAGCCTGATGGGGTAAGACCTATAGATTGTAAATGGATCTACAAGCGTAAACGGGGTGCTAATGGGAAGGTGCAAACCTTCAAGACTTGACTTGTGGCAAAAGGTTATACCCAGGTGGAGGGAGTCGACTATAAGGAGACTTTCTCACCTGTTTCCATGTTAAAGTCGATCCACTATCCTCCTGTCCATTGCAGCTTATTATAATTTAGAGATTTGGCAAATGGATGTCAAGACAGCTTTTCTAAATGACAATCTTGAGGAGACCATTTACATGGTGCAACCTGAATGATTCATTGCCCAAGGTCAAGAGCAAAAAGTTTCAAACTGAATCGGTCCATTTATGGGCTGAAGCAGGCGTCTCGATCTTGGAATATTCGGTTTGATGTTGTAATCAAATCATATGGCTTTGACCAAAATGTTGATGAACCTTGTGTTTACAAGAAAATAGTCAATAGTTCAGAGATTGTATGTAGACGATATATTACTCATTGGGAATGATGTAGGTGAACGGCTAGCAATCCATATCCAAATGAAAGATTGGGGACCCTCAGTTTGTTCATGTATATAGATCTTTCGGGATCGTAAGAACAAAGTGCTAGTGTTGTCTCAGGCATCATATATTGACAAAATCTTGTTCAAGTACTCGATGCAGAACTCCAAAAAGGGCCTACTACCATTTAGGCATGGAGTCACTTTGTTAAGGACATGTTCCTAAGACGCCTCAAGAGGTTAATGGACATGAGACGAGTCCCATATGCATCTGTCATTGGCAGTTTAATGTATGTGATCCTCTGCACTAGGCCAGACATCTGCTATGCTATGGAAACAGTTAGTAGATATCAGTCTAACTATAGAGGGTCACTGGACCGCAGTTAAGAACATCCTCAAGTATCTTCGGAGAACGAGGGACTATATGCTCGTGTATGGGTCTCGAGATTTGATCCTTACTGGATACAACGGATTCTGACTTTCAGACTGATAAGAACTCTCGAAAGTCTACTTCAGGGTCAATATTTACTCTTAATGGAGGAGTTATAGTATGGCGGAGCACTAAGCAGGGGTGTATCGCCGACTCCACGATGGAGGCCGAGTACGTAGCAGCTTGTGAAGCTACTAAACAGACCGTCTAGCTCAGAAAGTTCTTGACAGAGCTGGAAGTTGTTCTAGATATGTCTAGGCCCATCACTCTCTATTGTGACAATAGTGGTGCTGTGGTGAATTCCAAGGAGCCCAAGAGTCATAGGTATGGCAAACACATAGAGCGGAAGTATCATCTGACTCGCGAGATAATGCATCAAGGAGACGTGATCATCATGAAGATCACCTCAAAGAAAAACGTTGTTGATCGGTTTACGAAGGCTTTCACGGCTACAGTGTTTGAGGGTCACCTTCAGAATATGGGTCTACGGGACCGCTCGCGGCTGGACTAGGGCAAGTGGGAGATTTTGTTGCACTAGGTTTTTATGCCCTAGTTTATTATTTTGTTCTGGTTTACTTGTACTCTCCACTTCGTTTTAGGATAAGTTGGAGATTGTTGGGGTTTGTGTCCTAAAGTCTTGTGTCCAGTAGCTTGTAAACAACTTTGTACGAACACTTATGATGTATAATATAAATTGTATTTACTTCACTACTTGACTTTGCACATTTAGATGTTTTTCATTTTACCACAAACTAATAAACTTAATATCTTTGGTTATCTGTATGTAACTTAAGCATGTATGTGGTGACATATAAGTGGATTATGTCTTGAGTGATAACCAAAATGCTCTATAGTATATGGACATAGGAGGGAAACCTCATCCTGGTATCCCTATGGATACGGCCCGCTTTGTGGAATGGTCACAAGTGTTGTGACTTATCACAGATGATATAATCCTAATCATTTGTGTAGGGGATATGTGAGCGGGGGCGTTCTATACAAAGAGTTTGTATAAGACCTGACCACGAAGTGTTAACGTCTCGTTATATAACACTGTTCATAACTTAGACTTCACTTCACTAGGATGAGCATAGGTAACATGACCTCAATCCTGAGTGAGTTGAGAACTCCTGCCATTGAAGGTGGTCCTTTGATTTGCATGGGTGCGAGTGGCAGAACGCCAACTCAAACCTACCATTTTGGGGATTCGTCTAATTTGGAAGCTGGGAACTCAGCTACACAAGATGGAATTCACTCCTTCCCCGAGGCAAGAGTAAGTAGATAGATAGCTCCCTTAAGGGCTGATTCTAAGGCTTGAATGATGTGGCGCCACGTACCTTCTCATGGCCCGAGAGGTGTTCATACATAGTAGAATTATGTTGTATTGTTCATTAAAGGGATCAATGGTACTTAAGGAGGAAGATGTAGTTACAGGGGCAAAACGGTAAATTGGCCTGCTGTATTACGAGCATCTGTGAAGGGTCATCGTACTGATGATTGTTATATCTAATGGACATAGAAATATATCTATGGAAAGAAGAGTTCAACTATCATTCTTTAGTGGAATGTCTGGTAGTTAACGGATGATGGATATCGTGACTAAAGAGTTTAGTCAACTATTCACGTACCGTTGGAGCTTTAAGCCATAGATCCATAAAGTCCCCTTGGTAGCTTGGATACAAGTTGAGAGTCAGTTTTTGGGTCAATTTGAAATGTTCAAATTGACAAGAGGGAGTTCGATTATATATGATATAATTGAACGAGTTAATTAAATATGATATAGTTAATTTTATGTATGAGATACATTAATTTGGAGGAAATTGAATATAAATATGATTTATATCTAGTAGAGGAAAAATATTATAATTAATATATGATATTAATTTATAAGTTATGAATGTGATAAGATCACATCCATTGGACGATTATAAAGGAAATGGGAAGGCACCTCTTCGTTCTAAATAACGAACGAGTGCATTATAAATAGCAGACAGTGTGTTGATCTCGATGTACGTGGATATTGTGAAAAAGATAGTGTCATCATTTAGAAAATCAATCCTTATACGATAGTAACTACACAATCGCTTACATATACAATATTGCTAAGCGATCGCATACCGATTACACCGTCGCACGCTATTATCTAAACAATCGTTTACCTTTTTTCTAAGCGATCGCTTAGCTCCCGATATTTACTAAACGATCATATAGAAGATCGCTTAGTTTTTCCTACGCGATTGTTTGGAAGATCGCTCACCCTTTTTCCTACACGATCATTTAGATGATCGTTTACCTTTTCCTACACGATTGTTTAGACAATTGCTTACTTTTACTACACGATCGTATACTTCACCTAAATGATCAAGCATATTGTCTATGCAATAGACGACCACATCTTCCACCTGCTTGATCATTGTGTACGGTCTCTCTTCCTTCTTCCCTCTACCAAATCCGAACAAAGTCCACACTTTGGATTCTCACTCCAAGAATACTGAGGGCTCTAAGTGGTGTTGTCTTCTCTGTTTTCTTTTGTCCGAGTGGTGACTGTTCGAGGTAGACGGTTGAGATTCAGACACGTTGTGAAGAAGAAATCTTCATCTTGTACGATTTCTTAATCCCATTAGTATTATGAAAGTATGTTTGAATGTATATGCGGTAATTCTGTCACAATGAATTGGAAAGATCCGCTTCCGCTCGTAGGTACTCTTGAATAAGAGTTCCTTCATTTTCCTAGTAGATGTAGAGCTACCATCTGAGGTATAAAAATTGGAAATAGTTTATCATATATATGTCAGTAAACAAGAAAAAGTATATGAATATTAATCTGAAGTATCTCCCATATTTCTAGACGTATTTGTCGAATTTCTTAAAGATCGTTTATAAGATTTAATATTTCATTTTCTTCAACAACATTGCACTATACTATTTGCTTCATTATTGTGTATTGAATGAGTTGTATGACTTTCAAAATTTCTATATAAGTTAACTGGCTCTCTATGATATACTCATTCACAGTATGAGGGAGATATTTTATATGTTAATAGATGTCGCTCTACATCATCTAATGTTTCCCACATTGAATTCATACAATTCTTGCATGAACATCTTGTTCGTCCAGAATCATTACCATGAAACTTTGTCACATCTAAAAACAGGGATACTCCTTCTCTACACTTAACTTATTTCTAAGTTTGATCCATTCCTTATTCATCCTTAAAATAAACCTTTGTTGATCAACTTGTAATACAAAATTATAATCTGTATTATTTAGACAATGAGTTGTGGTTAATTGTTTACGAAAGTCATTGGCACTTGAATAACGAACCAATTCTTTTTATAATTTGTTTGAGTTTTTTATAAATTGTTGACACTTGACTTAAAGGTATCAACTTAGTTAATTAAATAGACTCAGGTTAAGTTATTAAGATTTATTAGAGGTTTTTGGATGCTTAAAGAAGTAAGAAAAACACTTGAGAAATTCTATTTATTTGAGTATAAAAATATACTCAAATATACCATGAATTCATTAGAGGCTTATGAATGCTTATAAGAAAAGCACTTAAAAAATATACCACGAATTCATCCCTCCATTTCTCTCTAAACAAAACAAAAAAATCCTGAACTTTATTCGACAACAATTAGTGTTTATACTTCCAACTTTAATCCCTACTTTGAAAAATCTTATCAAAATTATGTGTACAATTTTTTATGCATGTAATGATGTAGTTTGTATAATTTAAAAATATATATATTTGGACCCTTAATTTGCTATTGATCTACATATATGTAAGAAATTTTATTAAATTTTAATGACCATAAATTTGTCAAGTTCAATCAAAATACTAAATTGTAATTAAATTTCATCAAATTTAGATAAGTGATACAATATTAAACTTAAACTCTTCAAAGTATTTCTATTTAGCTCTTTAATAAGTTTTCTCTAAGTATATCGTTAAAAAAAGTTCATTTGAACATACAGTTTGTCTATTCTTGTAATCAAGGAAAAAGGTTCTTGCATTTTTTTTCAACCACTGCGAGATAAGACAATTAGAAAAGCCAAAAGTGCTTTTGAAGAACAATTTTAAGTAACTTTTTTAAACAATTGGATAAGATTCTATTGCAAACATCAACTTTTTGAAAGTAACTTCCACAAACCACCCATAGATTTTCAATTACTAAATCAAAGTAGATCTATCACTTTCTAAATCCAAGAATCACAGCTCAACAAACTTGGACATATGAAAAATAAGAAAAATCATACGAAATCATACAAACTTAACCTAAATCATACAAAAAAAATAAAATGAGGAGAAACTTACCTCTAGACTATCGGATTTGACTAAAACGAAAAGGTGAAAAAGGGCATGGAGACGCAGCGACCATAGACAAAAAAGATGGAGACAAGATCGATGGTTGGAAAAGGAGAGAACGGAGACGAGATTGATGGAGAGGCGAGGAGTGGTGCACGGTTGTTGCCCTAGGTTCTCAAATCCATAAAACTGATTACAGATTTGAGATTTGGGGTTTTTAAACTCATCTCCCTATGGGCCATCGGGATATGTTGGGAGTTATGTCAAACTCTGAACGATCTTATTAATGTGTCGAGAGCTCCCGATTCCTGCTTGCTACCCATCAGGAGTTGTACATAATTCCCAACAAGGAATATACGATGTTGGGAGTTAGTGAATACTTTCGATGCTCACTTCACGAGTTAGGAGAGATCCATTCATCTTTCGATGATTGTTTTGGGTGTCGAGAGATTCTCTTTTGCTTGTAGTGTCTTCAACTTGTAGGTTGTGAAAAGATGGTCAATTTGTTAAAGTCTCTAGTCTTAAATCTATAAGTTTTGAACCTTCTTAATTTTGAATCATGGAGTTATTCTCTAGCTTCTGACACTTATAGAATTTGATTGAAAGTTCTCACTTCTGATTCCTCTAAGTGAATGACAATGCTTCAATGAATGTCTAAAGGTTGAATCCCTCAAATGAAGGGTGGTCTTCTCTATTTATAGAGTTTTAGAAGATGTGTTTATGCTTGGTCTTGGTTGACTTCATGCTCAACATTTCGGCTTAGGCTTAATCTAACCTTTTTAATAGATTTTATTTAAATTTGATCCAATCTATTTTAGTATAAGCCGGACTACCCTAGCTTTGGGTCCAATCGTCACGTGACATAATTTGACTAAATTAGTTGACATTGCCCGATGGTTAATACTTAGACAAGTTGTGTCCTTTGATTTATCAATTTTCATGTTTTTTTTAACTTAATTCGAGGAGACATACATTTGTAAATTGTCTCAAATTTATCAATATATTTAAATTAATGGCATGTCAATTTGTGATTTGCAGAAATTTCTTAGTCAACAACGACTACTCATAAGGATTTTATCAAACCATAAAGATTATTTATGAAATTTTATCAAGGAACTAAATTTTAACATTTAATATACGGTAAGAATTGACTTTAACCTTACCTCATAAAAAATTGTATTTAAAAAAAAAAACCCTACTTTAACCTTACCTTATTTTATTAATTGATTGCGAGAGCAACCCAACAATAAAAATAAATAAATGCAAATTGGCACCAATAAATGAAGCAAAAATTTTATCCCTCCTAAAAGGGAATTCCACTAGAGACCCTAATTGTAATTAATTAGCTAAAAAAAACAACAAATATCATTGGCTAAAAAAAAAACAAAATCATTTTATATTCAATGCTTTTATACAAATTTTAACTTCAAATATATGATCAGCCTCCATGATTTAGGAAAATTTTCAAATAATTAATTACAAAACTAGGATTAACTTGAAACTATTCCCACAAATAAGGCTACCAACTAGAAAATGAGTTGTTAAATCGAGCATAGTTCAATTGACATATAAGTTTATTAGTAACTGCGAGATTAGTGGTGTAAATCCTCCTACCTCCAATTATACTCAAAAGAAAATAAAAAAAAAAAAAAGTAGTCAGATTAGATAAATAATTGTGTATCATATATACAAGTTACATGACTTGACGCTACGAAAACCATGGAAGACGTACATGAGTTTCACAAAAATTGTGTACGATTGTCAACATGGAATGGGGTGATGTGGATTGGTAAGGTATACGAGTTTCCTATACTACAAATCTGTCGAGTTTACTTTGAGCGAAAATTATCGAAAATGATATATTTAAAAATTATCTAAAATATTAAAATCATACAAATTTGAATATATGATAAAAAAAAATTAGGTTCAGAAAATTTTCTCCTCTTTTTATCTTTTTCTTTCTTGTGTCTTTTGTTGTTTCTGACTCATTACCATCATTAAATTCCCATCATTGCGGCTTTGATTATTTATTTATTATTTATTAAAGTTCTTTTATCAGTTTTCTGTGTGTGTGTTTTTTTTTTATTTGATTTTCTGGAATCTGTAAATATATTCTCTGTAATCTTGGATGCTTTTTAAATTTTCTTTTTGATATATCATGAATCATTTTGTTCGTAACAATAATTATAAAGTATAGCACACAAGTACAAATAAACTTATATATGCATAGTATATTCTAATTATTAAATATTTGAGGAATCTCCTAACTCAATTATTGAATGATACTTTTTTTTTAAAAAAAAAAAAAACAAAATTAAAGAGGCAACTTCTTTAGCAAAACGTTTCTTAATAATAAAGTCTTTTTTTTCTTTTTATATACGCGAATTTAGTATAATTTTTATTGTCGAAATTTTTAATATAATTAATTTTTTGGTTTCTTATGATTTGTTTTAATTTCTTAGTCTTGGAATGTTTACCAATATCATATTATTAAAACATGATTAATTTGAGCATAATTCAATTAATAAAATTATAACTAAAAAAACAAACCTCTTCAAAGAGGTATGGTAGATTCAAAACCTAATGGGCCTAAGTTGGGCCTCGGCTCGACTTCTCCCTCGACCTACGCATCTGATGTCAAGATTGAGGAGTCTGACTTTTGCACTAGGTGTACCTAAGATGCCCCGAGTTCAAAAAACTCATCAGATTATCAGATAAACCAGAGATTACAAAAGGAACAGATGAAAACCTAGGTCAACATCATCTATAAAATACATCATATAACTCCATATAAGGTAATTTGAATCTTTCTCTCAGACTCTGTAGCTTCCACACTCTTTCACCTACTAACTTAAGCATCAGAGTGTTTGTAGTAAGGACCGTATTAGTGTATAAATTTTCTCTTTTGCTGGCCAAATTCTTCTCTTCTTTAAATAAATTCATTGTCGATATCGCATGAAGGTCAGATACATTTCTCCCGTTTGAATTTCGACATGAATAAATACATAAACTAGGGTGTAATAGTCGAGTGATGATTGTATTGTAAGACTATATTTGTTAGTCGTTTTCGTGTGGCCACGCCAGGTAAAAATGATGGTGGTGGGTTCTTATTGTTTGTTGCATTAATTGGTTGCGGAAAATTAAAAAGGAAATGCCAAAAGTTTCTCTTAAAGAACCAATTAAAAAGATGGATCATTGGTACTCCAAATATATATATATATATATCATTGGCTTGGAATTAAATATCGTTCAATATATAATTTAATATAATTAAGTATGGTTTGTGTGCTTTTCTTCATTATAATTATTCTTTTCATATATTTCTTTTAAAAGAAAAATATTACAACTCATATAGAGGTGGCTACCCGATCTGTTAGAATTGAAATGCCTTTTATACCTCCTCAAAATAAATAAATAAATAAATAAAAGCTACATTTTTTTCTTTTTAGTTTAAACAATAAAATTGTCTTCTTTAAATATTCTTAAAATCATAGTCAAATCTTAAAGACTAAAAGAAAATTAAAGTCGGTTTATAATTTTTTTTTCATTTTTATATTGATAAAAAAGTAATTATATTGAATAACATTGGAATAATAATTAAATGTATAGTAACAATTTTGAAAAACTGCGAATGTAGCAAAATCTATTATCGACAGATTCTTACCAGTTATATGATCTATCATAAGACTTCAAAAGTAGAATATAAATTTTTTGCATTATGTCATATCTATAAATACTTTGGACTTTATTGTTATTTTTGCAGCTACCTTTTAAAAAAATATAAAACGTGTTTACTTATGTTTTATTGTTCCTTTGTTTTATTTGTTAGAATAAAATAAATAAAAATGCATTTTTAGTTGAAAACATCAGATTTTTCTCAATTTTTTAAATGTTTTATCCAGTTAGTAAGGCTTCCAAAAAACAATATATAAGTTTTTTTACAAAAAAAACTGAAGTTTTTTTTTATACATTTAAAAATCAAGAAAAAGAAAAAAAAATTCATAATTTTTAAAGTTTGTTTAGTAATCATTTTGTTTTTTGTTTTTGTTTTTTAAAGTTGAGTCTATTTTCTCACTCATTTTTTACAATTTCCTATAATGATTTGCATCTTTATCAAGTACAATGGTTAAATTCTTAGCCAAATTCCAAAAACAAATACAAGTTTTTAAAAGCTACTTTTGTCGGTTTTCAAATTTTGACTTGGTTTTTTAAACTATTGGTAAAACCTAGATAACAAATAAAGAAATTTGGAGGTGAAAATAGTGTTTATATACTTAATTTTCAAATTCAAAAAACCAAAAGCTAAGGGGTCGTTTGGTAAACATTTCGTTTTTGTTTTTGATTTTTTGAAATTAAGTCTATTTTCTCTCAATTTCTTACAATGATTTGTATATTTCTTAAGTACAAAGTTGAATTTTTAGCCAAATTTCAAAAACAAAACCAAAATTTTTAGTAGCTACTTTTTTTAGTTTTCAAATTTTGACTTGTTTTTTAAATCATTGGTAAAAAGTAGTTAACAAAGTAAGAAATTTGGAGGGGTGAGTAGAGTCTATAAGCTTAAATTTGAAAAATAAAAATAAAAAACCAAATGGTTACTAAACGAAACTTTAAGGGGGTATTTGATCCCAAGTTGGGTTGGGTTGGGTGGGAAAAAAAAAACCCATCAACCGTTCGGTTCACCAATTATTAAAAATGTTTATTACCTCGTTATTCGTGTTAACTCGCATTCCTTACCTGCGTGCCAAACGCTCTCTAAATAATTTTAGAAAACTGGCTTGAACATTATCAAAATTCAAATAGTTCCTTAATTAACCAAATTATTTATTTGAATATATTTTACTAAGCTTTATTTTTTTATATATAATAAAAAAAAAAAGGAGAACGAATGATTGGGCAGAAACATTGCAAGTGTCCGAGAAAATTTGGCATGTAAACGTGACAGAAAACCAATCTAAGGTATTGATAGTGGAAAGCATATGAGAATTTGGGGTATTAGGTGGCCGACACTTAATTTCGATTAAATTGTGATTTCCACATAAGCCCAATATTTTTTGTTTTTCCGAATGCGACCTATCCCTTTGATCACTACCGTACCCATTAATATCGTATTCTAATTGAACTATATTCGATTTGACGGTATTAATATCTGATTTTGAAACCTCTATCATCCATTCGAATATAGTTTAGTAGATGGTTTGATCATAAAAATTTGTATGTATAGCCAAAATAACTATAAAAATTCTTATCCAACTAAAAAAATAAATAGATGAAAAGATAGATTTTTCAACTTAAGTCAAAAATATATATATCATTATCCATCAAAGAAATATGATAGCTACAAATTCTCACACAACTAAATTTATTCTTCTTCTTTTCATTCTTTTTTTTTTCTTGACAATATGTGAGTTGAGAAATCGAATCTGGTTTGTAATATTATCGATTTTAATGTATGTTGAGCTATACGTTCATTTTGGCTTTAAAAACTTATTGATATAGAATATTAATTTCATTTTATGTTAATTTTAGAATCTAAATTCATTGAATTAGAAGTTTAGAAATAAAATTTTGTTATCTTTTGGTATTGTTCTTTTATTTTAAGAACTATTGATTTGTTCAAATAGAAATATTCTTGGTTGCTTTTTATGGTCTTCTTTAATCTCCAAAAAAATTCCAAAAAACAAAACAAAATCCCCTTTGGGGGAAAGGTGTTTAATGATTATAGATAGACTTAGACAAGTAGAAGTGGGCATGTGGAGAAAAACAAACCATGTAATAGAATAAAATAGGCACATCTAAAATTCATTCTATTTATTTCTTTTTTTGGGTTTTTTTTTAATTATTCAACAACATATGATGTGGAAATTCAACCCCTCACCTTTTGGTTAATAATATTCAGAAAAAATAATAATTTGTATCTTTAAACTTTAAAAATTATATCAATTTAGATTTTTTATAAGTGTAACAATTTATACCTTTCATTAGTTATATATGGATAATCATCATGTGAGACTTATACTTTTATAAAAGAATCAATTTACACTCTTTATTTAGATTTTTTTTGAAAATTGTCCTTGCATCAATTTAATTGTCGATTTTATTTATCCGACATGTGAAGGATAAATCTATGCTCATGTAACAATTGAATGATGAACGATTTTCATATATCTTAATACATGGTCTAAATTGATTCACTCTATAACAATTTAGAAGTTTAATTTGAAACAATTATAAATTTTATACGATATTTTTTTTTAATTAAATCTGAATGAGGATGTTAATTGATACATTTGCAAAAGTTTAAGGTTTAAATTGATACATCCCAAAATTTAGGATGGTAAATTGAAATTTTTCCTAATATTTATCTTAGTTGATTGAACTTTGGATTAATTGTTTTTGTAATTGAATTAAAGACTCAATTAGAAAACTATACTAAGAAATTGTAGCATATCTATCTTTTTTTAGTACAACAACTGCAATGATGAAGAATCGAAACTTCGACTTTTAAGAAAAAAGATCATGTCAATTATCGTTGAATTAAGCTGATGTGACTGATATATTTTAATTTAATAGTTTGATTGAATCCTTATTTTCAAATTGCTCTTGAAATATGTGATATAAAAGCTAAAAAAAAGTTTATAGGGAGGAAAGATAATTTGTTGACCTATTCGAATATAAATTTAGCATAGTTTAAGAAAAATATTTTTAAAAAGAAAAAAATGGCAGACAAGATAAATAATAAATTTTAAATTTTAAAAGTTTTCAAAATTATAAAAATAGCAAAACGATTATTTAAATAAATAATACTAGTTAGCAAATGTCTAAACTACCTATACATACTAAAATTGATAAAGACCCATATGACAACATAAAACAAATCCAAAAAGAGTTAAACCAACGCAAATACACTACGTAAATACACTGTTTTTTACTATTTTACAGGTCCCTAATTATATGCAAAAACAGATACACTAAAAGGAATTAAAAAAATATATTGTTACAAAAATGAATTGACTCGAGCACATTTTTAAGGCAAGCAACCAGTTGGTGGAGGATTGCAAATGAGAAGAAGAAAAAAGAAAAGAGGAAATGGATCTGGTTGGCATTCGACTATTAATGACATCATTAAAGAAACGATTGAAGGAAAGAAAATCATAGATGGAAGTTGTATGGCTATCGATTAAAGACTCAAGAACGAATTAAAAAAATGAAAAAAAGGGAAAAAAACACACCTTAACTTGTTGGTGGTATGGTAGGCGGTTGCAACAAAGGTAGAACAACAAAAGTAGGAAGAGAGATAGAAGTTGTAACGTGTAGAGTTACATTTTTTCTTTTTCTTTTTCTCTTTTCCTTTCTTTTATTCTTTTATTTCTTTTTACTTTATTGGTTTGATTATATTAAAATTGGATTCTAAAAAAAAATCTAGAATTTTAAATTCGTTTAGAATTTATATATGTATAATTCCAATTAAGATTGACTCTTATACTTTTCCCTCTTAAATTTAAATTTTACAAATTTCAAATCTTTTATCAACTTAAATGTAAAAATTTCAAACCTCGTACCAAATAAATTTGAATTAATTATCTTTTCAATTATATCAGTTTTGACAATAAAATTCATAATTAAAAGGAAACAAAATTTAATATTTTGAGATAATTATTTAAATTCACAAGATCTTGAAATATTATCGTTTATATACTAATGATATATTATTATATTATTATATTACATTTTTAAAAATATAAATTATATAAATAGTAATAGTATGACCGAAAAAATGCGTGAAATTAAAAAAAAAATAGATAAATCGTGATAGGAATACAAATCTCTAAATGTATAAGAAGATTGAAAAAGAATTAGATAAAACTGAATTAATTCAAAAAAAAAAAAAGAATGTTACAAAAAACTAAATTTGATAACAACATGTATAAACAAATCGAAAAAGAATAAGATAAAACTGAATTTGATAATAAAATGTACAAATAAATCGAAAAAGAATAAGATAAATCGAATTTGATAATAAAAGATAAATTTGGATAGTTATCAAAGAGAAAAATCAGGAAAATACAAAATTCTGTTACGATGACTAATCAAGAAATAAATTATGGTTAAAATCTCTATCATTTTACGTTACAATTACATTGTAAATGTAGATTAGTTAAAACGCATAGCTTCATTTTACTCACTATATGTGTAACTATATGTTAATTAATTATCAAAATATATCGATATTAATGGAGAAAATAAAAAAAAATAAAAACATTATATTATAGTTAGGAACACAAAAAACAATGGTTAAATCTGATAAAGATTAGAGATTGATTTTTTAATAGATTTGAAAAGTGGTTATATACATCTAATATGAGAAAAAATTGCCAATACTAAATTTAAATTGGGCAAAAAATGCGTCACTTTTTTCTCTAAAAATACTAAAGTTAAAAACTTATAAGCGATGTTGGCCCATTGACACTATATTTCTATTCCGGGTTGATTGACGCTATAGCAATTATACTATATGCAATATTTTTTATAGATGACTACGAAGAAAAAACTAGACATTATAAAAGACCATCTCATGGAATGGTACACGTTTGGTCAAAAATCTTATTATTTTCAGAATTTGCCAAAAATCCAAATGAAACCGAATTCTCACTATTTTTGTCCAATTTCCATAAAAACTTCTCAGTGATGCAATTGAGGGCCCATCTTTTGGGGCTTCCTTCAGGGACTATTGGGCTTTTTGTGGGCCGGGCGCAAAACTGATCTTTCGAAATACGCAACATCAAATAACACAAAAATCCGCCTTTTCTCATGGGCAAGCAAAAATATTAGTTCTTTATTATCTAAGAATAATATTATAAATATTAGTTTTGGGGAAAAAGAAAAAGAAAAAAAAAAACCAATAATATATTAGTTTTTCTTCAAAATGTTAAAAAGTGAAAATATGACGTTTATATATTAAATATAATAAATAGCTTTTTAGTGCAAATATACTCAAATTGATTTGTTGAGAGTATCTACCAAAATCACACCTAATTTTTCTGGAGAAAAAACCTTAAATATAATTTCTTTTAGGCCTGTTTTAGTTATTATATCTAAAACACCCTAATTTATTCTCTAAAAAAACAATAATGGTATTTATCTACCAAAACCCTACATATAGTTCTTTAATGCCTATTCAGATTTCAAGCTGAAATTTACAAAATATTATTTTACTTTGTTTCACAACTAATGTTTAGCTACAATTTTTTAGAAGCGCAATTACAAACAATTATTTTAAAAGCTAACAATCTCAAATTAAGCTTTAATTTAGTTAACTTGGATCTTTCAGCAGATTTTATTAGAAATATTCAAATGATTCGATAACCCGAACTCTCAACTCAAATTGTGAGGATTGAATTGGTTAGTTTTAATTTCAGGTTGGGTTTGATTGATTTTTTTCAATGTTTTTTCAGGTTGTATTATAATATCATATATATTTTTATGATGTTTATTTGAAGTTTGTAATAGATTTCTTAGATTTTGATATTTAAAATGTGACTTTTATGAAATTTTAGTTATTAATATGTGTTTGTCCACAAAATTAAGTATTTTAAGTTAATAAAAAATGTAATAAAAAAAAAATAACCTGACAACCCAACCCAACCCAACTCAATCCGAATTTTAAGGATTGGATTGGGTTGGGTTGGAGGCCCTAGTTGGGTAGTCAATCCAACCAATCCAAATTTTTGGGTCAGGTTAAAAAAATTCTCCCCAATCCAACCCATGTATATCACTAGATTTTGTTTTTCAATAAACATATTTAGGATGAATGGATTTAATAATATTAGTAAATTGGATTGAGTTTGGTCAATCTAAAATTTTAAAAATGTAAACCGAGAATCAACCATACAAAAACAAGATAATCTTCGTTGAGAAAGATATGGAAAATTGCATCAGCGAATTTGAAACAAAAAAAGGAAACAAGGCCCTCAAAGAAAAACATCAGAGTTGGAATTCTTTTTTTGCAAGTTTGAAATTTTTGAGAGAATTAAACAGGTACCAATCATATGCACTAATCATCCAAAAAAAAATTATATACATTAATGAGTTTAATGCAATGCCATAGTTTTCATTTTAATTATATGAATAACTCTCGATAGGTTTTAACTTGCTTTTAAATAAAATTAGTATAAGTGAATTTTGTGAAAGTTAAACAACTTTTAAAATATAAATTATCTATCAAAAGTCTAGAGTTCAAGTACATATTTGGAAGCGATGGTTGAAATAGTGATTTTAAAAAAAGAAATTTTAAGAACAATTGATTTTTGTACCTTCATACTTATGTTTTGTTCCAAAATCTTAAAAGTGGTTTTAAATTATGATGTTTGGATCCAAAAGCGATTTTAGAATTATCACATTATTAAAAATGATATATATTTTTTATTTAAAAGAATATTTAACTAAATAGTTATGATAAATTTTTTTTTTTTTATTGATTTATTTTCTTCATTGGTTTTATTGTTAAATCTTTATATGCTATCTTTAAGTACGAAAATTTTTTATAATAAATATCTAAAGAAAATTCAAATTATATATGTCATTTAATCTAGTTATTTAGCACATTTTTCAGGATAATTAATGCGTATCATGATATCATCTAATGCTCAATGATTTAAATAAAAATAAGGGGTCTTTTCAAAATTAATAAAAAGGCCTAAACTATTTATACTGGATAGCAAAATTTAAAAAGAACCCAAAATCGGTGGAAGAAAACCCAACCCAAAAAGTGAAATATTAAAACTATCCCTGTCCACAAAAAAAAAAATCACGACCCGATAACGATTAAATCGTACTATCCAAATATGCCTAATACCCGCGTCCGTCTTCCACGTCTTCTTCTTGCAACAACAAAAGATCTCTGTCTATCGCCCTCGTCTACCTTTGTTCCTTGTTTTTTTTGTTCCGCTGCTACTGCTTTAGATTTTTTTGGTCTCTTCTCTTTCATCAATCGAAATCTCCATTGTTTATTTTGCTGCCTCTTCCTCTTAAACCAAAATTTGCTTCATCTTCATCTTCTTCTCTGTTGCTGCTTTCAATTTTTCAAAAGTACAATCTATCATCATATCCTTCAAGATAATAATCATTCTCTTTTCTTTTCATTTCATTAATTCTTCTATCTAATCATACTTATTAAACATTATTGAACCTATTTTTGTTTAACTAGATGGTAAGCAAAAAAAATAGTCAAAGTTGATGGAAGCGAAGGCAAAGGAAAGAAAATAATGAAACCTGAATCATCAATAATCAAAGGAAAAGCAGACAAATCCGAAGAGAAGAAGAAGGTAAACTATTAATAGAACTTTAGCATCAATACATACTTGTTGTGCATTACATCAACTATCTATCTTAGAAACATTAGCAAAAACTTTAACATCAATCCATCTATTATTGATAAATTTGAATTAAGAGAGATAAAGATAGAAGTCTATCTCTGTCTATCTTCTATCACTGTCTATCTGAGATAGATAAAGATAGATTATAGATAGACGGAGATAGAATACTATCTCTGTCTATCTCAAATAGACAATGATAGACATTGAATACTAGTATCTGTTTCTATAGTTTCTATATGGTTTGCACTCTATATTAGTTTAGTTGAGTGGATCTATTCATAACTTTGAATTGAGATAGATGGTGATGAGATAGACAGTGATAGAGCGCTATTATGTCTATCTGAGATAGACAATGATAGACATCAATGGCAAACACTAATATTTGTTTCTATCATTTCAATATGATTTGCAATCTATATTTGTTTAGTTGTGTGGATCTATTATTGATACATTTGAATTGAGTTAGATAGAGCACTATCTTTGTCTATCTGAGATAGATAATTATAGAGTTCTATCTCTGTTTATCTCAGATAGATAATGATAGATGGTTGTTTCTGTCTATCTCAGATAGACAATGATAGAGGTCTATCTATGTCTATCTCAGATAGACAATAATAAATTTTAATGGTAAACATTAATATCTATTTACTATATGGTTTGCACCATATATTTGTTTAGAGATGAGATAGACAGTGATAGTGCACTATCACCGTCTATCTCAAATAGACAGTGAGATAGACAGTGATAGACTTCAATGGTAAACATTAATATATTTCTATAGTTTCTATATGGTTTGCACTCTATATTTGTTTAGCTGAGTGTTATTATTGATAACTTTGAATTGAGTTAGACAGAGATAGTGCTCTATCTCAGTCTATTTCAGATAAACATTGATAGATATTGTTAAATATTATTGATAGTTATCTTAATAGTTGTTGGTGTTATTCAAATTTTACTTTCTAACATATATTGTTAAATATATCTTTTCAACAAGTGGAACAAGAATTGCTCATGGAAAATGAGAACAGGCATTTAAGAGTTACAGTCTACTTTAGTGTAGAGGTCTTAAATTTGATAAGAACAAAGTCAAAAGAAACAATTTTTTCAAAAGTTTTAATGACCCATTTAGACACTTTCTTAATTAAAATGGCCAAAATACCCAATAAATTTTTCAACTACTTAGTAAGAAGATAATCCTATACAAAGAAGTCAAATGTCCTTGCATTTAACTTCAATGGCCATATAGCAGAATTTGGGTTGAAGGAATTTTGTTTAGTAACTGGATTGAAAGGCCATAAATTCCCTAAATTAGATTTAGGCCAAAGAAAAGTGTCGGAACTTAGAAATGCTTTTTTTCTTCATGACGATCATATAACTAGGAGAGATATAGAGAGAACTTTCAAAGCATTGAGCAATGAGAAGGAAGGGTCGTTGAAAGTTAAATTAGTCAATCTCTACATCCTAGAAGCTCTTTTAATCCCTAAGCAACAACACAATCATGTCAATTTCAAATATAAAGACATTTTGAATGATGAACAAGTCCTAAAAGACTATCCTTGGGAAAGATTGTCTTACAACCTAACCTATCAATATTTTAAGAGAGCATCATATACTGAGAAGGATGGTGTCTACCTTCAAGGATTCCCATTAGCATTAGTTTATTGGGCTTTTGAGACAATCCCAACACTTTCTAATTTAGATGTTGGATTTGGAAGGAAAGATGGAATCAAAGGTCCAAGAATCATCACATGGGAGTGTTTGGAGTCAGAAGAATAGAGGACTCTAAATGAGAACATTTTCAAAACCGAAGATGTAAGTAATTTCCTAAATGAGAACATTTTCATTGTCTATCACTTTAAAGATAGACAGTGATAGTGTTCTATCTCTGTCTACCACTGATAGACACTAATAGACTACTGTTACTGTCAATAACTGGTGATGCTTGTTTTTCTCTAATAATTTAATTTTTTTTTACTTGTAGTTTTGCATGACATTACTACATCCAACAGAAGAAGAATGTCAATCAATTTTCAAATATTTCATAGAAGTTGAGGCAGAGGAGGAGAAAGATAGGGAAAAAGAGAAGGAGAAAGAAAGACAAATGAACGAAGAAAATAATGAACAAATTCAAGAAGAATGAGCAAATAGAATAATGAAAGAAATTAGTGAATTAAGAAAGGGCCAACAAAAAATAGTAGAAGAACAAAAACTTTTGACACAAGGCCAAGAAGAAATCAAAACGATGTTGAAGCCAATTAAGGAAACCCCGAATTATACACTTCCATTAGAAAATCTTGCACAACAACAAGAGCATGAAGTAGATGTGGACAAAAATAAAGTGCCTTCTTTTAGCATTCGAATATTGGAAGAAAGTCATAATCTTGATACAATGGTTGACTATGCAACAACATATTTATCTAGGGTAAGTATTTAGTTTGCCATATACTTTTTTTTCTTTTTGCATATTTATTAACTAAAATTGCTTTCCTTATAGATCCAAGTTGTAAATGAGAGTCAAAGGGAAAGGGAAAGAGAGGTTTATATGTATGATAGACCGAGAAAGTCCTCTGTTACTGCCTATCTTAAAATTATATTTATTTAAGTTTCTTACTTTCTTAGATAGAAAACAATAGATTCTTAGAGAGAAAACAATAAAAAAAAATTGTTTTCTTGTAGGAAACTGAGATGCAAACATAACAACTTGACACAGAAGTGAAGGAACTCTTATCAAAGAATACCTCTGAGCAGAAGCAAGATCGTTCCAAACTCATTGTGATAGAAATATCGCATTCACAATCAAACATAATAGTTATGCATTTAACAACAAATTACAACATGCTTTGAACTTTAAACAACAAAGGAACGAGAAACATACCAGCTGAAGAACTCTTCTTCGTGTTAAAACAAGCTCTCGTCAAAGGATTGCACCTCTCGCTATCATTGTGTAAGCCAAATCAATCGTCCACCAAATCTCGTTGTCGTCTACCCACGAACGGACTTCTCATGAACAAGGTAACAATGGAGAACACCACCACTCGGAAACCTCGGTATACTCAGAGTGAGAATCTAGGAGATATGGGCTCTGTTGGATTTGGTAGAGGGAAGGAGGAAGGAACGATCGTTTACCACAAGTAAGTGGGAGATATCGAAAGTTTATGGTATAAACGAATGCTTGATCGTTTAGGTACAGGTATACGATCGTGTAGTAAACTGGAGCTGATTGTATAGACGATTCTTTAGTAAAATGCTTGGGTGCACAATCGCTTAGAAAAAGCTAGACGATCGTTTAGGTAATTCTATACGATCGTTTAGGAAATGCACGCGTGTACACGATCGGTTAGTAAACTTTAAGCTGTTGTGTATGCTCTCAATTTGCTAGGCGATGGGCAGTGTACTCAACGGTGAGCGAATATCTGATCTCTCACAAAATGAAAACCATTTTCATTTTATCCTTCATTTACGAAAACTGAATGCAACCTCCCACTATCTCATTCGGTTATGGAGAAAAAACCGCCAATAATTATCTCATAATTGTTTAATTAAAAAATAAATATAATCATATTATATTTATAACCTATGGTTTAATATCACATCATATGCAACATATGAACCACAGTTCTTTTCTCCTCCACTGGATATAAATCATATTTATATCATTTTCCTCCAATTAATGTATCTCATTCATCATGTCAACTATATCATATATAATTGACCCGTTTATTTATATCATATATTATCAAACCCCCTCTTATCAATTTAAACACTTCAAACTGACCCAAAAACTGATTCTCAACTTGAATCCATTGAGCTACCAAGGGGACCTTATGGACCTATGGCCCGAAGCCCCAATGGTACATGAATAGCTAACTAAATTCTTTAGCCACGAAATCCACCATCCGTTAACTGCCAGACATTTCACTAAAGACCTACAACTGCATTCTTCTCACCATAGATATATTTCTGTGTCCATCGGATATAACCAATCAACAGTACGATAACCCTTCAAAGATGCTCGTAAGTACAATCGAGCCAATTTATCGTTTTTCCCCTATAGTTACATCTAACTCTTTAAGTACCATTGATCCCTCTAATGAACAATACAACATAGTCCTACTATGTGTGGACACCTCTCGGACCATGAAAAGATGTGTGGCGCCACATCATTCAAGCCCGAAATCAGCCCTTAAGGGAGCAATCTATCTACTTACCCCTGCTTTGAGGAAGGAGTGAATTCCATTTTGTGTAGCTGAGTTCCTAGCTCCCAAATCAGACGAATCCAGAAAGTGGTAGGTTTGGGTCGACGATCTGGCCACTCACACCCGTGCAAATCAAAGGACTGCCTCTCAAAGGCAAAAGTTTCCAATTCACTCAGGATTGAGGTCATGTTACCTATGGTCATCCTAGTGAAATGAAGTCTCTATCATGAACGACGTTATATAACGAGTCTATAACACTTCGTGGTCCGGTCTTATACACACTCCTTTGTATAGGATGCCCCGTTCGCATGTCTCCATATGAATGATCAGGATCGTACCATCTGTATTAAGTCACAACACTTATAACTATTCTACAAAGCAGACCATATTTGTAGCGTTACCAGAATAAGGTTTCCCTTCTATATCCATATACTACATACCATTTTGGTTATCACTTAAGGATTGATCCACCTGTATGTCTTCACATACATACTTAAGTTACAATGACAACCAGGGATCTTAGTTTATTGGTTTGTGATAAAGCAAATAAAACATCCAATGTTCCATAGACAATAGTGAAGAAAATATCATATATTATTACATCACAAGCATTTATTCAATACAGTGTTTACAAACTACAAGACTCGACGAGATTTTAGGGTATCATCCTCAACAAGAAGATGATTTGGATCCGATTCCATCTACAAATTTGGAAACACCCAGAACACAACTGTTGTCTGAGGTTTGGTTTTTTTCTTAATCTACTTTTTGTTCAAACATAAAAGATACGTCAGTGATAGTTCTCTATAACTTTGTATCTTAGATAGACAAACTCAAATAGACTCTGATAGAGATCTATCATTGTCTATCTGAGATAGAGCACTATTAGTGTCTATCAGGTTTGTCTGGGATAGACACTGATAAAGTTCTATCATTGTCTTGACACTGATAAAGTTCTATCATTGTCTATCTGGGATAGACAGAGATAGAACACTATCTCTGTCTATCTTAGATAGATTGAGATAGACCGAAATAGTCGGTGATAGTCCTCTATAACTATCTATCTAATATACACAGGTGATTCTTACTTTCTATCATATGCTTGTAGGTAGATAGGTGAAGAAGACAATGAAACTGAAAGTGAAACAGAAAAGGAAGAAGGGGAGGTTGAAGAAGATGTTGAAACAAATAAAGAAGAACAAGAAATTGAAGTAGAAGATGTTGAACCAGAAGAAAATAAAAAAAGAGAAAGAATATCAAATATAGAAATAAGAAAAAGGTAAATATGGTTGTTTATAGACGTGATGATAAACAATGATAGTAAACTATCATTTTCGATCATTCAGTGTTCTTCTTATGAACTCCAATATCTTCTTACAACAAATCAATGAAGAAGAGCAAAATGAGAAAGAGGGAGAAGATGAAGAGCAAGAGAAAGAAGATGAAGAGAAACTAGAAGAAGACTGAGAGAAAGTAAATGTAGATCAAATAGAAGAGGAGAAAAAATTGAGGAGGAACAAGTTGAAGAAGAGCACAAGGAAGATATGATAAGGAAGAGAGTGAATAGATTCGCTTTCAGAACGAGAGACCAAAGAGAAACCAAAAACATAAGTAAATTATTGATGAAGAAGATGAAATAGAAGAAAAAAATGATAGTGAAGAGGATACAGATGAAGATACTCAAACAAAAGGAAAAAAGAGAAAACAGAAGGGAAAGAAGCAAGAGTGGGCCAAGCGTAAAAAGTTTAGACCAAATGTGTTAGAAGACACACACTTTCAAAAGAAGAGACCAAAGAGACAACGAAAACCAACCAAAAAAACATATGCAAAGAATATCATGAAGAAAACTAAAAAGAAGAACAAAGTACAATCTCGAACTTCAACTCAAGAATATGTAAAATTGATGACAGATACTACTCCAAGCTTTAGTTTGAACATTTCTCAAACTCAATCTCAACCTAAATCCCAATCTCAATCTTAGTCTCAATCTTGATTGTAGAATTACTTTATACAGTTGGTAAAGCTTCAAATTGAACATTTTCTTGTACTTAGTTTTCTAGTTTATACAGTTTGTAAGTTTCTTTCTACTTGTTGACAATCAACTACTTCTGGAATTTATAAAATTAACTTGTTTTGTTCATTGTCTTGTTCTACTATCACTATCTATATTGGGAACTTTAGCAACTATTGAAAAACTTTAACATCAATGTATACTTGTTTATCTGAGTGGGTCTATTATTAATAAATGTGAATTGAGATAGACAAACATAGAGGACTATCACTATCTATCTGAGATAGAAAGTGGTAGAGCACTATCACTGTCTATCTAAGATAACTATCTCTGTCTATCTCAAATAGATAGTGATAGAAGGTTATCTCTATCTTAGATAGAGATAAATAGAGATAGTGCTCAATCTTTATCTATCTCAGATAGACAGTGATAGAGATAGAGTTTTATCTCTATCTGACTTAGATAGACAGTGATAGAAGGTTATTTCTGTCTATCTCATATCCATAATGATAGACTTCAATGTAAACACTGATATTTGTTTCTATAGTTTCTATTGTTGGGTTGTATGTCCTAAAACTCGCAGTTTGTAAAGTTAAACATTTTTTATTATCAATAAAGATGTTATTCAACATTTATTCAATAAAGTTGTTACTAAATTTGTAAATTGCACCTATAAAGACTAAATCCAATAAAGTCAAATCCATGGCTATTATATGAATACTTGCACTTTATGTGGAGACATAAAGATGAATCAAGTTTGAGAGAATAGCCAAAATGAATATTGATTAATTCGGTCTATAGAGTTTTAGCCAATTAATCTCAAATCGTTGGAGTTCATGATCTGTAGGTCCATAAGGTCCCTCTATTAGCTCGTAAAAAAAGAACACTTTGAAATAGTAAATTGAGTGAATTTGAAATGATTACAATTTGAAATGTTCAAATTGAATTTAGGGTTTTCCAATTTGAAGTGTTCAAATTGCAATTAGGGTTTGAATAATTATGGTCGATATAATTAAACATTTAGTTTATCGAAATTAAACGAAATTTGAGAGTTTATAATATTTAAATATCAATTACATGAATAGGATTCATGTTTAAAGTTAGATGTTTGATTAATTTAATATTTGATACTAAATTATTATTTAATTAATTAAAAATCAATTTTTTCAATTTTTAATTCAATTTTAGAAAAAAAAATTTTGGAAATTTGATTCAATTTTGAATTTAATCATAAAAAAACTAATGTGGTAGTGGAAATTTTCAAGTTTTGGAAATTTTAAATGGAATTCCACATTTCAACATCTAATTTCTACACCTAGCAAACCTCAAAATTCAAATTGAGGTGGCCCTCAACTGAATCCTTGAGTGGTTGCATGTAATATATGCATGAAAGCTTGAAAATATCATAGATTAAGCTGAGAATGTGTGCTGGAAATTCGGAATTTCTGCAGAATTTTTCTTCTTCTCTCAAACCCACACCTTTTTCCTTCACAATTCACTTCAATAGTGAGTTCCACCACTCAAATTCAAGGCTAAGAATAATAGAGAAGGTCTCTTGGTAGTTCACTAAAGATTTGAAGCTAAGATTTCATGAGAAGCAGCTTGCAATTGGAGGAATTCAACAAAGGTATGATGTTCTTGAAACCCTCTTCTGGAAAATATGATTCTGCATGCTTTTAGAACTCAAATTAAATGTAATTAGCATGCTTATTGATTCTGTTTGCTTCCATTGCATGATTCTACATCCTATCATCTATATCGTTTGGACTCTATATTTGTTTAGTTGAGTGGATCTAAGAGAGATAGAGTACTATCTTTTTCTATCTCAGATAGACAATGATAGAGGATTATCTCTGTCTATCTCAGATACACAGTAATAGACTTCAATGGTAAACACTAATATCTGTTTCAATAGTTTTTATATCGTTTTCACTCTATATTTGTTTAGTTGAGTAGATCTCAGAGAGATAGAGCACTATCTCTGTCTATCTCAGATAGACAGTGATAAAAGGTTATCAATGTCTATCTCATATAGACAATGATAGAGAACTATCTCTGTCTATCTCAAATAGACAGTGATAGACTTCAATGGTAAACATTAATATTTGTTTCTATAGTTTTTATATTGTTTGCACTCTATATTTGTTTAGTTGAGTGAATTTATTTAGTTGAGTAGATCTCATAGAGATAGAGCGTTATTTTTGTCTATCTGAGATAGACAGTGATAGAAGTGTCTATCTAAGATATACAGGGATAGAGTTCTATCACTATCTCAGACAGACAGAGATAGAATATTGTCTCTCGATAGAGTTTAATCATTATCTATCTGAGATAGACAGAGATAGAATACTATTTGTTTATTTGAGTGGATCTATTATTGATAACTTTAAATTGAGATGGACAAAGATAGAGCACTATCTCTATCTTTCTGAAATAGACAGTGTTATGCTTTAATGATGAACAATAATATCATATTGTATCTTTTTTGGTAGATAATTATTTATAAAACATACTTGTTTATGATAAATAATAATAAATTAACATTAATACATACTTGTTTATCTAACTGGATCTATTATTGATAACTTTAAATTGAGATGGACAAAGATAGAGCATTATCGTTGTCTATCTGAGATAGACAGTGATAGAGAGCTATCACTATATATCTTAGATAGACAAAGATAGATGGCTATATTTGTCTATCCCAGTGATAAAGGATTATCTCTGTCTATCTCAGATAGATAGTGATAGAGGGTTGAGATAAACAGTGATAGAGGGCTGAGATAGACAACTCAAGAACAGAATTAATTGGAAAATATTATTCATAAACTCTAATGTCAATTCATATGTCGATACACGTATTACAATGACAAAATAATGATTAAGTCATTTGATTACTTGGTTCAAGTTTGCAAGTCCTACTATTGTGACTTTTACGATTAGAACGAGTACATTTTGATGAACTTTTAAATTCACCTACAGATGAAATTCTTTGTTTTTTAGGTCTTCTAACTTGACGTTTAACAATAAAAGGTAATGTTTTCATGACATCATCTTCAGATCTCCAATCCAAATGAACTCCAACAGGTCGAACACAACCACTATATGTTTGATAATGTTCTTCTATAATAAAAGTCAGCTACATAAGAATAGGTATCTAAATTAAGCATTCGGAGAACAACAAATGCATGTACACATGGAATTTTCTCAAAATCCCATATGCGACAAGTGTAAGATTCCAAATCTAGCTTCATAATAAACTATTTATGTCCATCCATTATCTTGTATTCAGTGTTGCTAATGGGATCAACCTAATAGATAAATATGAGAAAGTAATTAGTATCAACAAATATAATACTATCATTGTCTATCTAAGATAGTCAGAGATAGAAATCTCTATTTGTCTATCTCAAATAGACACTGATAGTGCTCTATATTTCTATCTATCTAAGGTAGACAGAGATAGTACTTTATCTCTGTCTGTCTCATATAGACAGAGATAGATCATTATCAGTGTCTATCTGAGATAGATAGTGATAGATAGATAATAAGAAAAGGACAAAATTCTTACCAAGAAACTTCTTGACTTTTCGTGTTCTCATTGTAATATGTTCTCAGTCCAAGAAGTCAAAAGAGTTTTCATTGAAAAAGCAGTTTTACTTTGATCATAAAATCAATTTTATAATATATCTCTAATTGAACTTAGCATGCTAGCCACGAGTAATTCTCTAGCATCTTTAAAAATTGAGTTTATACTTTTTACAACATTCGATGTCATCATTCCATACCTTCTTCTTCATGAATATGCCCGAGACTAATTCTCAAACCCAACACTACTAATATAACTATTAATATTTGGACAATTGACTCCATGGATCTCATGTGATACTCAAAATCAGTAGTAGTGTAGGCATTAGCACAACTAAAGAAATAATATCAAAGAATGGATCCTTAAAATGAAGTTCCAAGTTTCTTAAGAGATGTTGAATGCACACACAATACTCAATATTAGCAAACAATCTTAACACTCCTTTACGAATGCTAAGATGTCTATCAGAAACAATGACTAGATTCTCTCGTTTCCCAAAATTACTTCAAAAGTTTTCAAAACACCATGTCCATGATGCGTCATTTTTAGAATCTACGAAATCAAATGCAAGGGAAAAGATTTGATTGTTACCATCTACTAATGAAGTTATTAGTAGCATGCCACTAAACTTACACTTCAAAAATGCGCCATCAATAGATATGATAGGTCTACAATACTTTCACTCCTCGATTGATGCACCAAAAGCCATAACTTAAAATGACCATTATCATCCATTTCTAAAGCGGTGTAGGTACATGTAAAAACACATAAAAACATTTTTATCAGCGTAAATAGTAACAAAATTGTATAGATAGATAGTGATAGATGTCTAGATAGATAGGGATAGTTGTCTATCATTGTCTATCTTAGATAGACAGTGATAGACAGCTATTACTAGATAGACAGTGATATACATCTATCCCTGTCTATCTACTATAGACAGTGATAGAAATTTGCTAAGAAAAATGGATAACACCTAGATTCATTTCATATAACTTTTCAAAAAATCTTGGAATTAAGGTGTATGATTCAATTAAATCATCTTTTTGTTGGGTTGTATGTCCTAAAACTCGCAGTTTGTAACGTTAAACGTATTCTATTATCAATAAAGATGTTATTGATGTTCATTCAATAAAACTATTATTGAATATGTGAATTGCACTTGTAAAGTCTAATTCCAATAAACTAAAGATTTATGGCTATTATTTGAATACATGAACTTTATGTGGAGACATAAGAGTGGATAGAGTTTAGTAAATAGCCAAAACGGTCTATAGTATACGAATAATGCTGGATACCTTATTCTGGGAACACTATCGGATGCAGCCCACTCTGTTGTTGTTACAATTTGTTGTAAAGCGCTATAAACGAAGTGATCCTGATTCGTTCATGTATTGACATAAGGAGTATGGGCGTACTATGCAATGAGTTCGCATAAGATCAGACCAGAATTAAGTCATTATTAATTTATAATGGTGTTTACTATTTAAGACTAACTATTTCAAAGCAAGGACATGGATAACTTGACTTTAATCCTAAGCTAACTATGAATTTTTGTTTATTCAAGATTATCCTTACATTTGTATGGATGAGGGTTGGCTCAACAGTGTATGCTCAATAAGCCTCCCATTTCAGGGGTAAGACCGGGTAGATAGCTGGAGACATTGAGTACAAGACGAAATTCACTCCTACTCGTTTTTAGGGATAGTAGAGAGGTTGTTCCCTTAAGTGCTGACTCCGGGTCTTGAACAAGGGACCCCGCCCTCTCATTGGCCCGAGAGAGACTCAGTTTAGTTATTGAATCACAAACCAATTATTCATTAGAGGATCAGTGGGACTTAAGGAGCAAGATATAATCTCGGGGGTAAAACAGCTTTTGACCCAGCCGTTATTACGAAGAACCTGTGAAGGGTTGACTTATTAATCATGGTTATATCGAGTGGACATAATATATCTACAGTGAAGGGAGTGTAACTACTAGGCTTTAGTGGAGTACCCAATAGTTAACGAATGGTGGTTAATTAGGTTAAAGAGTTTAGCCGGTTAATTGCGAATCGTTGGAGCCCATGATCTGTAGGTCCATGAGGTCCCCTTACTAGCTCATATCGAACTAAACCTTAGAACAGTGTGACGAATGAATTTGAAGTGTTCAAATTTGGTTTTTGGAGCAAAGCATTAAATATATACGATATATTTAACCAAATTTTTAATTGTGAATTAAACATAAAGAGAGAGAAAATACTAGATATTTAAATAAGATTTAAATATCAAGATTATGAAAAGAGATTCATATAAATTGGGATTAGTGTTGGATTTAATATTAAATTAAATTAATTAAATTGTTTAATTATTTATTTAATATTAATTTAATTTTTAAAATATATTACTAGAATTAATTTTTGAAATTAAATAGATTTGGTCAAAATTGCATTAAAAGTCAATTTGTTGACTAGGTCAAAAAGGCAATGGAAGTCAAATTGTTGATTTTTTATTTTTGAAAGTCAAAAAGTCAAATTTGTTGACTTTGGACTTTGAGAGTCAAACTTTGACCAAGTTAATGAAAAGATCCAACATTTGTGAGCGGGAAATGCCAACTTTTGCATGGCTAAGGGTTGTCTTCATTTGAAGACACTTGTACCACTAAATCCCATTTTTTGAGTTAGTGGATTTTTTAGTGTCAAATTCTCATCAAACTCAAAGTTGCATGTTTGCATGTAATGGTCTTTAAAAGGGAGTGTTTAATGCTTTTGAAGATCTCTTGGCCATAGTGAGTTTATATGAGATTATGTGATAATCTCATCCCTTTTTCTCTCAAAGCTTTAGTTTTTTCTTCTCCAAATTAGTCACTCACCAGATTCTACCATCTCGTTCTAAGGCTGGAGAATAGTCCGAAAGACTCTCCTGTTGGTCTACGAACCATTCGTGAGAAGATTGGAGCTGATTTGGAGAAGATTCAAAGACTACAAAGGTTGTATTCTTTTCCCCATTTACTTATTTGATTGCATGCATGCTTATCTTTATAATTAATCTAATTATAATACTTTAGATCCGTTTTCCTTCCGTTGTGCATGTGTTCGTTCCATCACTTTTAACATCTTTACTATGCGTTCTTTTGCCCTCCAAGCTTTTTTATAACTTATATTAACTCCAAGTTTTGTATGAGCCTTATGGATAATGTCTCTAGGATTGGATTGATCAGTAGACATGAATCTAGAATCATCAATCAAGCAATTGCCAATTACTGATGAAGAAGTTTGCCTATTACAACTTTGAGTTGTGTTCGATGAACAGTCATGATCAGAAATGTACTTCCTAAGCATCCACAACGCATTGTTCTTATACCGAGATGCCTTAATATACTAATTGCAGACTTCTTGCAAATATTTGAACTCAACAGACTTTGAATTGAAAATTTTTCTTCATTGCATTTATGTAAAAAAAAAAATTGAAAGTACTTCTTTACTTTCAAATATACTTTTTACCTTCAAATCACCATAAAAAAAATCTCTCTTATTACTTCATCATTTGAAGAAAAAGAAGAACCTAAATATAACATTCTATCACCATCGTCACCTACACTACTAATAGCACCCACAGTAATAATAGCAGTTGAAGACCCTTCCAAAGAACAAACACTTACATAAGCAACTAGTGGATGTCTACTGATTGCATCTTTAGCCAAAGTCAGATACCAAAAAAACATCTTTGTTCTTTTTTATTGGAACCACAGTTTGGATACTATTTCTACCAAAATCCAATAACATTGACAAATCTACCAATCCTTTCAATTGAATCTCTTCATATATTAAACCAACTAAAACGTTAAAGTCTATAAAGTCATCTACCAAAATTCCACCAACCTCATAATTATCATAGTAGTGATAACTATTCCACTGTCCTCCATAAAAAACAACTATAGGAATAGTCATGGTATTTTGCAAAATGAAAAAAAAGATTATATGAGAAACTTGTAATAAAAAATTTTCACTAAGATTTTGTAAGAAACTCGTAATTAAAATATTCAATAGTGATAGGTAGAAATAAATTTATATATGTGTCTATAAGTGATAGACAAAGATAGAACTCTATCAGTGTCTATCAGATAGACAATGATAGAGTTTTATCTCTGTCTATCACTATAGATATGCATAGTAATAAACACTATCTATGTCTATTTCTGTTTATCCGATGTTCCAATCATATAAGCTTGAGTGAAGATCAATAAAAAATAGAGCTCTATCTTTGTCTATCCCTGATAGACAAAGATAGACGTCTATATCTGTCTATCTGTGATAGACAAAGATAGGCGTTTATATCTGTCTATCTAAGATAGACGAAGGTAGAGCACTATCTCTATCTATCTGAGATACATAAGTAATAATACAATACATCATCAATCATTTATGCACTTTCAGCTGAATCAGATGTTGTTCGTGTCCAAAATTTTAAGAATCTAATGTTTCAACAATATAAGCTATTATCAATCGAGTGAAAATCAATCAAAGATAGAGTTCTATCTTTGTCTATCCCTAGACAAAGATAGGCATCTATCTCTGTCTATCTGAGATAAAAAAATAATAATACAATACATCATCAATCATTTATGCACTTTCAGTTCAATAAGATGTTGATCAAGAATCCGATGTTCCAACCATATAAGCTATTATAAATAGAGTGAATATCAATCAAAGATAGAGTTCTATCTTTTTCTATCCCTGATAGACAAAGATAAACATCTATCCTTGTCTATCTATGATAGACAAAGTGTTAGGGTTGATGCCCTAAATCTCGTAGGGTCCTGTAGTTTGTAATTTTGTTATACAAACTTTTTATTTATTTAATAAAATATGAGACGTTTTATTTGACATCTAGTAGCATTAAACACACAAACCAATAAACTAACATCCAAGGTTATCATTTGTAGCTTAAACATGTATGAAGAGATATACAGGTGGATCATGTTTAAGTGATAACCTAAATGGTCTGTAGTAGATGGATAAAGCTGAATACCTTATCCTGGTGGCATTATGAATACGACCCGCTTTGTAGATGTTACAATTTTTGTAAAGTGCTACAAATGATATGATCCTGATCATTCATGTAAAAACATGTGAGCAGGGGTATTCTATACAAAGGAGTTTATATAAGACTAGACCACGAAATCACTAGTCTCATTATATAACGTCGTTCATAATAGAGACTTACATTTCACCAGAATGACCACAGGTGACATGATATGAATCTTGAGTGAGTTGTAAACTCCTGCCTATGAAGGCGGTCCTTTGATTTGTATGGGTAAGAATGGCCAGATTGTTGAATCAATAGCCTACCATTTTGGGGATTCATCTTATTAAGGAGTTGGGAACACAACTACACAAGACAAAATTTACTCCTTCCCCAACGTCGGAGTAAGTAGATAAATTTCTCTCTTAAAGGTTGATTTTGAGGCTTGAACAATGTGGTGCCACACCCTTGTTGGAGATGATGCACTAAACTCTCGTGTCCTATAGTTTATAAACACAGTTTTGAACAAATGCTTATGATGTATAATATATGATATTTTCTTCACTTATTGTCTATGAACATGATGTTTTATTTGTTTTACCACAAACCAAAAAACTAAAATCCCTGGTCGTCGTTTGTAACTTAAGCATGTATGTGGAGACTATTTTCACCATCCGTCTCACAAACCAATAAACTAAAATCTCTCGAGAGTGGAGAGGCGGTTTGTAATCGGTTAAGGACTACTTTCAATTCTGCTGGGAAAAGTTGAGGTTTAAAAGAAGAAAGAAACCGAAAGAGGGGGGACGAAGGATTTTGAATATCAGAAGTGAGGAAGGTGAGCTCTCGAGAATGGGAGTTCGAAATTCTCTATCGTGTGGATTCAATCATAGTGTATCGCTCATTGTCTACCTTTTCTATTAAGTGATCGTGTAGCATTTGGTAGGCGATCATATAGAATTTGGTAAGTGATTGGGTAATATTTTGTAAATGATTGTGTAGTATCTTGTAAGCGATCGTGGGGTATTTTGTAAGCGATTGTCTAGTATTACTCAGTGATCGTGTAGAGACTGTAAGCGACCGTATAATTTTTTGTAAACGATTGTTTGTAGTTTGATAAACAATCGTCTAGTCTTTGTTTGACTCATATCGTTTAATAAAGAATTCATTCATTGTTTAATTGCTATTCCGAAAGATTGTACCAACTCGTTACGTTAATAAAGTCTTTCAAGAATCAATATCCTAACAAATTGGTATTAGAGCAACCACCTAGGCAAGCATGGTTTAGAAACGTTTTGAAGAGAAACTGAAGTTATTGGACCAAGAGATCTCTGAACTCGTAATCTAAATGCATAAATTGCCAACCATAAAGGAGAATTTGGCAACGTTAGTAAAGAGTATTGAGCGATTGGGATTGCAGGCAGAGAAACATCAACAAATATTCATTTCCTACGTTACGGAAATGCCTAAAGAAAAAGCAAAAGTGATAGAAGAGGCAGAAGGATCGAATGCCAATAAGATGTGCGGAACAAATAGTTCGGTGAAAGCATCCGATGAAGAAGCGATTTACGACCAGAGTGAATTCAAGAAAGTTGAAATGTCGGTGTTTAGCGGAAGTGATCCAGACGGATGGTTATACAGAGTAGACTGTTATTTTCAAGTTCATAGGTTGACTGAATCTGAGAAGATGACATTAGTGGTTGGGAGTTTCGATAGCATCGCATTAGACTGGTACCGATCGAAGGTAGACAGAGAGCCATTCAAAGATTGGGAAGACTTGAAGAAAAGGATGATAGCCCGATTTTGATCTTTAAGAGAGGGATCGATCTGTGGAAGATTCTTGGCTATTAAACAAGAAATGACTGTGGAAGCATATCGATCTGTAGAGTATGCTAATTTCTTGCCTTTGAAACACCCTTTAAATGCTGGTATTGTAGTAGATACATTTTGTAGAGAAATAGTTAAACTACACAGGATGCTGAAGTCCATTGTCTCGGACCAAGACAAGGAGTTTGTGATTCACTTTTGGCAAGAGTTGTTCCGACTGTTGAGTACCAAACTCCATCACAGTACAGTTTTTCATCCTCAGTCGGATGGTCAGACAGAGGTGGTGAATCGCAGCGTGGAAATGTATTGGAGGTGCTGCTGTGGTGAGTGACCGAAAGAATGGATTAACTGGTGGCATTGGGCTGAATATTGGTATAACACTACGTATAATGCTTCTACTGGTTTTGCCCTTTTTAGATTGTGTATGGACGACAACCTCCAGTGTTGATTCACTATGGGAATGGTTGTACGGCCAATGCGACTTTGGGCCAACAAATGCGAGACAGAGATGCTACATTGCACGTGCTTAAGGAGCATCTGAGGGTAGCTCAAAAGAAAATGAAGAAGTTTGCTGACAAGAAGTGACGTGATGTTGGATTTCAAGTTGGTGATTGGGTATGGCTGAAGTTCCAACCCTATCGCCAAAGTTTAGTTCGGCAAAAGCAGAATGTGAAATTATCTCCCAATTATTATGAACCATATCAGGTGGTGGACAGAGGGGGATCAGTAGCTTACAAAGTTGAACCTTCAAACAAACAATGTCGATCCATCCAGTGTTTCATGTGTCGCAGCTAAAAAAATGGGTTGGACAGCCAGAACTTTACTTTGAGAGCAAGGTAAAGGTGGAGGGGAGAGGTAATGATAGGCCTCCAATTATGTTGCAATATCAAGAAAGAAAGAATAGAGGAGAGGCAGTTGAATCGGTTTAGGACTACTTTCAATTCTGTTAGGAGAAGTGGAGGTTTAAAAGAAGAAAGAAACCGAAAGAGAGGGGATAGAGGATTTTGAATATCAAAAGTGAGGAAGGTGAGCTCTCGAGAGTGGGAGTTCGGAAGTCTCTATCATGTAGATTCAATCGTAGTGTGTCGCTCATCGTTTACCTCTTCTACTAAGTGATCATGTAGCCGAGCCCAGCGATCGTGTAGCATTTGGTAAGCCGTCGTATAGAATTTGGTAAGCGATCGGATAATATTTTACAAGTGATCTTGTAGTATCTTGTAACCGATCATGGGGTGTTTTGTAAGCGATCGTCTAGTATAACTCAACGATCGTGTAGAGACTGTAAGCGATCGTATAGAGTTTTTTAAACGATCGTTTGTAGTTTGATAAACAATCGTCTAGTCTCTATTTGACTCATATCGTTTCATAAAAAAATTCATTCGTCGTTTAGTTGCTATTCCGGAAGATTGTACCAACTCGTTACGTTAATAAAATCTTTCTAGAATCAGTATCCTAACATATGGCTCAGGAAATTTCTGACTGATCTGGAAGAGGTTCTAGACATGTCAAAGCCCATCACCCTTTATTGTGATAATAGTTGTGTTGTGACTAATTCTCGAGAGCCTCGGAGTCACAAGTGTGGGAAGCATAAAAAGCGAAAGTATCATCTCATTTGAGAGATTGTGCATTGTGGGTACATGATCGTCACGCTTATAGCTTCGAAGCATAACATTGTTGATCTGTTTACAAAGGCCCTCACGGCTAAGGTGTTTGAGGTTCACCTGTAGAGTTTGGGTCTACAAGACAAGCCACATTTAGTCTAGGACAAGTGAGAGATTTTGTACCGGGCGCGCGTTATGCTCTAGTTTATTGTTTTGTGTAGTTGTATATTAGTATGACTTTTATATTGTATACCCCACTAGCTTTAGGTCAAGTGGAAGATTGTTGGAGTCGATGTCCTAAATCTCATGGGTTCTGTAGTTTATAATTCTATTGTACAAACTTTTTTTTCTTTAATAAAATATGAGACGTTTTATTTAACATTTAGTAGCATTAAACCCACAAACCAATAAACTTGAAGGAACTCTTGTCAAAGAGTACCTCTGAACGGAAGCAAGATCGTTCCAGACTCATTGTGACAGAATTAACGCATTCACAATCAAACGGGCTAGTTATGCATTTAACAACTAATTACAAGCGTGCTTTGAAACTTTAATTAACAAAAGAGAACAAGATACATACCAGTTGAAGAACTCTTCTTCACAGAAATCTCGCTCTCGCGAAAGATCGTTCAAGCTATCGTCCACTAAATCGCTATCGTCTACCCACGAAAGGACTCCTTACGAACATGGTAGCAGGGAAGACACCACCATTTGGACCCCTCGATATTCTTGGAGTGAGAATCCAAGAGGTGTGGGCTCTATTTGATTTGATAGAGGGAAAGAGGAAGACACGATCGTTTATCACGATCAAGAAAGTTCGAGATATCGGGGTCTTATCATATAAACAGATGCTTGATCGTTTAGGTAAAGATACACAATCGTGTAGTAAAAATGGCTAGATCGTATAGATGATGTTTAGTAAGATGCTCAGGCGCGTGATCGTATAGAAAATGCTAGACGATCGTTTAGGTAATTCTATGCGATTGTTTAGGAAAAAGGTGCGTGTGTACACAATCGTTTAGTAAACACTGAGTTGTCGTTTATGCTCTCGGTTTGCTACGTGATAGGCAATATACACAATCGGTGAGTGAATGTTTGATCTTTTGCAAAATGAAAACAATTTTCATTTATCCTTCAGTTACGAAAACTGAATTCAACCTCCCACTAACTCATTCGGTTACGAAGAAAAAGTCGGCACAATTATCCCATAATTGTTAAATAAAAAAATATAATCTTATTATATTTATAACCTATGGTTTAATATCACATCATATGTAATATATGAACCATAGTCCTTTTCTCCTCCACTAGATATAAATCATATTTATATCATTTTCCTCCAAATAATGTATCTCATACATCATGTCAACTATATCATATATAATTGACAAGTTCAATCATATCATATATAATCGAACTCCCTCTTGTCAATTTGAACACTTCAAACTGACCCAAAAACTGATTCTTAACTTGAATCCATTGAGCTACCAAGGGGACCTTGTGGACCTATGACTCAAAGCTCCAACGGTACGTGAATAGCTGACTAAACTCTTTAGCCACAAGATCCACCATCCGTTAATTACCAGGCATTCCAATAAAGACCAACGGCTGCACTCTTCTTACTACAGATATATTTCTGTCTCCATTGGATATAACCAATCAACATTACGATAACTCTTCACAAATGCTCGTAAGTACAATTGGGCCAATTTACCGTTTTTCCCCTATAGTTACATCTAACTCCTTAAGTACCACCAATCCCTCTAAAGAACAATACAACATAGTCTTACTATGTGTGGACACCTCTCGGGCCATGAGAAGATGTGTGGCACCACATTCAAGCCTCGGAATCATCCCTTAAGGGAGCAATCTATCTACTTACCCCTATTTCAGGGAATGACTGAATTCCATCTTGTGTAGCTGAGTTCCCAGCTCCCAAATCAGACGAATCCCCAAAGTGGTAGGTTCGAGTCGACGATCTAGCCACTCGCACCCGTGTAAATCAAAGAACCGCCCTCAAAGGCAGGAGTTTCCAACTCACTCAAGATTGAGGTCATGTTATCTATGGTCATCCTAGTGAAGTGAAGTCTCTGTCATGAACGACATCATATAACGAGATTATAACATTTCGTGATCCGGTCTTATACAAACTCCTTTGTATAGGATGCCCCCGCTCTTATGTTTTCACATGAATGATTAGGATCAGATCATCTATAGCAAGTCACAACACTTGTAACTATTCTACAAAGTGGGCTGCATTCGTAGTATTACCATGATAAGGTTTCCCTCCTATATCCATATACTACAGACCATTTTGGTTATCACTTAAGACATGATCCACCTGTATGCCTCCACATACATGCTTAAGCTACAACGACAACCAGGGATCTTAGTTTAATGGTTTGTGGTAAAGCAAATAAAACATCCAATGTTCCATAGACAAAAGTGAAGAAAATATCATATATTATTACATCACAAGCGTTTGTTCAAAACTGTATTTACAAACTACAAGACCCAACGAAAATTTAGGGCACCATCCCCAACAAAACTAACATTTAAGGTTATCATTTGTAGCTTAAACATGTATGTAGAGACATATAAGTGGATCATGTTTAAGTGATAACCTAAATGGTCTGTAGTAAATGGATAAGGCTAGATACTTTATCTTAGTGACACTATGAATACGGACCATTCATGTGGAAACATGTGAGCAGAGGTATTCTATACAAAGGAGTTTGTATAAGACCGAACCACGAAATGACTAGTCTTATTATATAACACCGTTCATAATAGAGACTTAAATTTCACCAAGATGACCATAGGTGACATGACCTAAATCCTGGTGAGTTGTGAACTTCTGCCTATGAAGACGGTCATTTGATTTGTTTGGGTGAGATTTGCTAAATTTTCGACTCAATAAGCCTACCATTTTGGGGATTCGTCTCATTAGGGAGCTGGGAACACAGTTACACGAGACGGAATTCACTCATTTCCTGACGGTGGGGTAAGTAGATAAATTACTCCTTTAAAGGTTGACTTCGAGGCTTGAACAATGTGGCGCCACACCTTCTCCTAGCCCAAGAGGGTTTTGGTCATAATCAGACTACGACTTATTGTTCATTAGAAGAATCGATAGTACTTAAGCAGTTAGATGTAATTATAGGGATAAAACAGTAATTTTGGCCCATCTGTATTTACGAGCAATTTGTGAAGAGTCATCGTACTGTTGACTGGTTATATTCAATGGACACATAAATATATCTGTAGTGCGAATACTGCAGTTGTCAGTCTTTAGTGGAGTGTCCGACAGTTAATTATTCAAGTACTATTGGAGCTTCAAGCTATAGGTGCATGAGGTTCCCTTTATAACTCAACAGAGATTTATGAGAATCAATTTTGGATTATTTTGAAATGTTCAAATTAATTGAGGGAATTAATTATATGTGATATAATTAATTTTACTTAATTATATATGATATAATTATTATAATGTATATGATATATTATAACATAAAATTTATTTGAGAGGAAATAAATATTTGAATATGATTCAAACATTAATTATGTGAATTAGATTCATTTAATTAATTTTAATATAAATGGGATTTAAATTAAATACCATTAATGAGAGAAGTAAAACTATAAATTATATACTGTATACGATACAGTATTAAACTATAGGTTATATGTTATATATGATATAATATATATATATATATATATATATATTAAAATTAATTTATTTTTGAATTTTTTTCAGGGAAGGAAATAACTTCCCTTCCCTGATCTCTCTCAATCACATATACGTGTGTGAGTGGTTTTGGTGGGTTGCAGTCTTCTTCTTCAAAGTTTTAGTTTTACATAAAAACTGAGAGCTCTCTGTAAGATTACATAAGAAGAAAATTCCCAAAAAAAATTTGATTCCTCTCAATAACTCATTCTTTCTCCCTCTACCAAAATTCACAGAGTCCACGAACTCTTGTGATTCTCATCCCAGAGAATAGATAAGGCTCCAATTGGTGGTGGCCATTAGGGTTTCGAATTCGTTGCAGTTCGTGATCAATTTCGAAGAAGAGGGTTGTGAATTCTTCAAGGGTAAGCTTTCCTAAACCCTATTTTCTCCTAATTTATTATTGCATGTTGTAAAATTAATTTGTGTTTATACATAATGTTGTATTCTGTAAAACTTGCATTCTGTGAAAATAATTTTTGGGACTGATCCCCGTTTTTGTATAGGACCTTCACCGATTCCTTCAGAAAGATAGAGTTCTATCTTTGTCTATCTCTAATAGAAAAAGATAGGTATCTATATCTGTCTATCTAAGATAAATAAATAATAATACAATACATCATCAATCATTTATGCATTTTCGATAATAAGATGTTGATCGTATTCAAAATTTTAAGAATTCAATGTTTCAACCATATAGCAATTATAAATGGAGTGAAGATCAATAAAAAATAGAGTTCTTTCTCATCTATATCAACTCCTTTTGATCCAATCCTGTACTAATTTGGAATGGCTTCCAAAATAGTTTTGCAGTGTTGTATGCAACAATTTGTTGGAATTGTGGAGCAAAAGTTCAATAACTTGGTTTATGAATTGGTTCAAAAACAGTTGTTGTCCTCTGAGTTTTTTTTTAATGTTTTTTTTTCCAGAATACTGTGAAATTCGAAGAAGAAGAACTGTTCTTCACATGACAACACAATGTGAGACATTGTAAAATTCGAAGAAAAAGAACTGTTCTTCACTCGACAACACAATTTTTTTTTTTTTTCAGAATATTGTGAAATTCGAAGAAGAAGAATTGTTCTTCACATGACAACGCAATGTGAGACATTGTGAAATTCGAAGAAGAATTGTTCTTCACTCGGCGATGCAATGTGAGACATTACAAGGCTATGTGATGAAGAGAAGGAGGAGGAGGAAGAAGAAGAACGGGTCCAACATCTCAACAAAAATCACCTATAAATTAATTATTCCAAAATCAAGTTAAAATGATTTTAGTTTTTCCTAAAATCAATTTTATTCAAGGCCAAACATCATCATTTTAAAGGAAAGTGATTTTGGCTTGAGAAAAAGTGATTTTAATAATACAAAAATCACTCTAAAAAACAATCTAAATTGATGAAATAGCACGTTTAGATTGTGTGAATGATACACTATATTAAATTTAGATTTAGAGTGTAAATTGATTTTTTTTCTTTCATTTTTTTTTCATATATAGAACTGAATTATCACAATAACAAACACCTTTTCATGTTTTTATAATTCAATAATTAGTAGCTGTTTCTCATCACTTCAATAACAACCTTTTATCCAAAATAATTATAACAATTTTAAAAAAAAAAAAAGAAAAAAAAAACTAACTTAGAAACCACCATATTTTGATTTTTGATTAATCGAAATATATGTGTGTGTGTAACGATATTTTTATTGAACCAATACTAATTGGCTATAAAATATTATTTAAATAATATTTAAATTTAAACATTTTAATTCATTGACCTCAAATTACAAAATTTGCTGGTTGGTAGTGGTTAAGTAGAGCAAAACATTATTTGGTATAATCATATCCCACAAATCGACCTTAAATCATTGGTTGGTACTTAAAAAAAATATATAAATAATTATATTGTTCATAACTATTTTACAACTACTAACCATTTGTTGGCTTGTCAATTGACAATCGAGCTAAGAGCTAACTGCAAAATCAAAAGTAGTTTATTCATAATTATTGTTTTTTTTTATAAATATATATATATATTCTTTCAATATTAGTTCAATTTCACATATTGAAAAAAGTTATTAAAAAAAATTTAGCTTTTAAATAGAAAACTTAAAAACAAAATTATAGTATTAAATTGCCGTCAACAAATAAGAAATCGATACTCATATTATATATTAATGTATTATTGATGTGATAAAAGACTAGCTATGACTCAAATACTTTAGTCATTACAAGATTAGAGGGAAAAAACTATTACAAGAGAATGTCAAAGAAAAAGAAATCCTATGATTAAATCGATAATTAACTTATAAATATTTTTTAAAATTAAAATCTCATGCAAAAAGTCAATAAAAATAGGTATACCATAACCAATTATTATCTTGTACCTAAAATCAATCATTATGCAAATTTTTTTAGTTCGACAAATAGAAATAGAAAAATTTGAACTCTAATCTTTTTAAAGATGTATTATATGTTAATATATTCATTTTCTTATCATAGACCACTTTTTTCCTAACTTATTGCTTTGAAATGTACCAAAATGCTCTAAGTGAGCAAACACATGGTTGAGGAAGAATGGATCTAACCTAATTCATGAATCTTTGTAAATACATTGAAGATAGATTAAATTTTCTGATGTTTTATATTAATTTATTTAGTACTATCTTGTGCATTAATTTTGAACATATAATTTGAGTCCATCTTATAAAATATAAAAATATGAAAATGGTAATATTAATAAATAAACCATTCTTTAAATTGTAATTAAATTTCAAACTTTTAGATCGACATTTAATTTTTAAAAATTAAGTTTCTATGTTATTCACGTTTTCAAAAACCTGAGTCATGTTTTGGGAAAAAAATAAATATAAATTTCAAAAACTAAAAGCTAAAAATAAAAGACCCAGTTGGTAACCATTTTGTTTTTTGTTTTTGTTTTTTGAAAATTAAGGTTATTTTCTTCTCATTTCTTAAAATGATTTGTATCTTTCTCAAGTACAATAGTTGAATTCTTAACCAAATTCTTAAAACAAAAACAAGTTTTTAAGAGCTTTTTTTTTTTTTTTAGTTTTCAAATTTTGACTTTTTTTTAAACTATTGGTAAAAAGTAGATAACCAATGAAGAAATTTAGAGGTAGAAGTAGTGTCTATAAACTTAATTTTCAAAAACAAAAACAACAAATCAAATGGTTACAAAACTGACCTAAATTGTTATCTAACATGACTTCAAGGATTACTGCTGGTTTCGAAAATTCTGTCATAATTTCAAAACTAGTTCAAATGTATATTGAAGAGTACCAACAATGTTCAAACTATTTTTTTAGGGGCAATTGTAACTTTAATAAAAACAGATAAATTGAAAATTAGGTGCGTGACCCTAGGTTTTACTTTTTTGCAAGCATGGCAAATGACTTCTACGTGAAAATTCAATTACTATCTGATTTCTATGTGATTGCTATCTGATTTTTATATGATTGTTATGTGATTGTCACACCTGCCATTACAAAAAAGTTGAAGTCACAATTTTTGTTTCTTAAAATGTATTTGTCATACAATGCAATTTCCCATTTTGTATGAGTTCAACTAAATATAGATTTGAATTTTTAACTTTTTAGAAGACAGAGAGAAATTCAAACCTAAAGCTCCTTAAAATAAGTATAGAGATGTGTCTTAACTAAACTCATATAGATAATTTTTAGGGAAAGTATCCATTTATATCCCTAAACTTTATAGTTTGTATCAATTTAAACCATGAACTAACAATTGTAAGTCTTTAAATCCTTAACTTTTTAAGTGTATCAATTTACATCTTCCATTTACATTCTGTTTGGATAAACAATGTGTGGAACTTATAATTTTATCAATTAAGAGTTCCTTCGAAAATTGTTCGTGAATCAATTCAAATCATCAAATTTATTTTAAAATTGTACGCGTGAAGAATTTTCAAATATAATATTAATAAAGAGCCTAAATTGATTCATTCATAACAATTTAAAATCTTAATTAGAAATAATCATATATTTTATTAAAAAAAATTATGGTTTAAATTGATACGATTATTTATAAATTCATACGACCTCCAAAAAGTGTAAGAGTGTATGAATTAAATTTTCTCTAATTTTTCTTAGTTTGAGTTAATTAACTTCTTAATTAAGCAAAAAGATGAAGATAAGTAGGAGAGTTTGCATTTGATTAGGGCTTTACTTGAATTAGACCCTAAGGCATCTTCCTTTTTGTTCCCAGCCCAGTCCTCTGCAGAGGAGCCAGAACTTAGCACGTGTTCGGCACGCCATCCCACCACTCCATTTGAACAGGAAGCACGTGACGACCATTTCTTTTTTCTTTTTTAAATTATTATTATTATTTTAAAATAATAATAATAATAATAAATAATTTTCCTTAACCTTCTTCCCCTCCGTCGTGAGAAACTGTGTTGGCTGGCAGCAGCATTTTACTGTCATCGAATACTTCTAGAACTGAGCACTCAGAAACAAATTGCAGTCAATTATGTATTCTATTGACTTATATATTTTTTTAATTTAATCAATTGTATGCACTCTTTCCATAATGAAGTACACGATTCATTTTATGAAAATAATAATTAATAAATAATCGTTTAAATCCAATTATATGAATCAACTCTATTATTTATCTCATTTTCATTTATAGTTTTTAAAACATTTTGTTGTACTATGTACTCTGTCCTTTTCTTTTTCTTTTTTTTTTTTTTTTTAAGTCTTGAACTAGATATTTATTTGTGTTCAGATCTCGCACGCATTCGTTAAGAATGAGAATCTTTCGTGGGCTTGACCTCTGGCCCAATTCTCCTTATCTAGCTTGGTCTTGCTTTTCAAACCGACATAAAAGATTCTTGCATTGATGTGATATTGGGTCTACTAGACTATGTTTCTAAGTTAGTACATGAAGAAAATGATTTATCTGAACACACAAGAAGTAAGGACAAAGTTCTGCTTTGGAAATTACTTATCTCCCATTTGTGATCGTCAAACGATACTATTTATAATGTAATTCCTCTAACAATCACATGTAGTTATTTATAACTTGGATGATGTCACGATGGTTTACAACACTCAAGACTACAAGGCACCAAACCAAGCAGTTTGATTATTTTCTATTTGGTATATATTTACGAGCTCGATCGGTCAGCTCATAATCTGAGACCTTTACTTTTCTCGTTTGAGCCATGTGTTCCTCTATGCCTCCTCCCAATTCTCTTTAGGCTTGAGCTCTATCTGTGGGCTTTAATATTTTATGGTAAAACCCACAACAATATTATTTATAAAAAAATAATAATAAAATTAATTTAGTTATTGATGTTATTTTGTTCAATAAATTGTTTTTAAAAGGTTTCTGTATATATATAAATTTTGATTATTTAATTGATAAATGGATATTTTATATTGAGTTATTGTTTTTCTTTTAAGGTTTATGTTTCCTAGAAAAAGGTTTAAGAGTATTTAGTGATTCATTTGTTTTTTAGGCCTTAACTAGCTAGTTCATTTACGTTTGGTCGACTAAATTAGACAAATATTTGTGAAGCTTTATTCAATATAGGGAGTTTTTCCCTTTCCTTTCCTTTTATTTTTTTAATTAAAAAAAATAAAATTTAAATTTCATTAAATGACTCATGAAAACCTAATGGTAAAGGCTAATGATGTATTACACACAATCTAAATAATGTAATAAAACAATGATATTTCATGGACTACATATAATATATTATTTGAAAATTTAATGATCTAACGACATTCAAAACCAACAAAATAGATATAAAAAGTTGAATGGTGGTTGTTCATTATCCTAAAATGTATTTAAGTCTATTTCCAAAATGAGAAATCATAATTAATTAGTTTTAGATTATTATAAACTTTATTAGTGGAATTAAGTGGATTACTAATTTCACCTATTAGTTTTATCACCATCCATAGTCCGTCATCTCTCTTCTTCATTACTTGATACTGATGGATTGATGTACACATGTATATTATTCTATGTTTAATTAATTAGTCATCACTAAAATTAAGTGACTTCATTATTTTAAAAATGAAAAAATGTGTTTAAATTATCAAAAAGTCAATGATGTTTTAAAAAATTGTATTATTCCATGGTATATTAGTTTTAAATTAAAGTTCTATGATGAACATATTCCACATAAACTTTGATATTTAAATCAATGTCAAAAGGAAAATTTCTTTCCTTCCCTTCTAATACTCATTATTATCTGTAAAAATCTAGAAAAAAAAATAATAATAATATACCAATGTTGCATGACAAGCCAATGTGAATGGGTCGAGATTTTTATTTTTATTCTTTTGGTTGAACTCAACAAATAAAAAAATAATTTAAATTGTTTTCCGAGAGAGAGTTTTTTGGAAATTTTCAAGTACTAACATATAGTGGGTACTTTTTTCAAAGATGAATCATGCACAAATTATAAAATAAAATATTTGTCCTTTCAAATATATATATTTATCTATTATTGTGTGATTGAATAGTAATGGAAGTGAAAAATTTTCAACAAAATCTATTAGTATCATACTAGTATATACTTATTCCGTTTGATATTAACACGCTATCAAATGATATATTATTTTATTTCATGAGCCTATATCATTTTTATTGTCGATCACCTTTAGCATCATTTACTAAAAGCTAATGTAAATTCTATAACAATTAAACAATTATTTACAAAGACAAAATTAGAGTGAAACAAATATAGTATGTTATACAATACAAATATAACTCGTCAGTAATTTACATGTGTTTCTTCCCTTGAGGTAAGTGATTCAAAATTTTAAATCTTTATGCCTCAACGTAATTGTTGTATTAAAAATTAATTAATTAATTGTGAATAGAAGTATATTATACTCTCGTAGTAGTACAAAACTTCCTAAATGAGTATCCATAACAATAATGATGAATTTTATCATAAGATCATGAGTTAATTGAGCATACTCGCTTTTCCAGTAAAGTAGAGTGTAATCACGGTTTTACTTGCCTCGTGTTAAAGTAAAATAGGATGGTATATTTTATGAATAGTGAGAGACCTACGACCATCACAAAATATTCGAATAAACAGACCTAATTGTTAAGTTAAGTCTCATAAAGTGTTTGATCTTTGTGGTTTCATTTACATTGTAAAAGACAACTATTGTTATTTGTAAATTGATTTTACCAATTCAAATACCTATATTGGAGTGGAAGACTCGCCTTCTATAGTCGTTCTTTCTAATTGAAAAGCAACCAATTAACTAAGTAACATTCGTCTTTAAATTTTGACCAAATACAAAAATATATAACTTATTAGTAGTAGTATTATTATTCTACCTTTTTAAGTAGAATTAGAAGTCCCAATCCCTATTTAAAATTGTAGATCAAATAATAATTTTAATTTTTTTGAAAAAGAAAATTATATCAATCAAGTCATTATCAATAATAGATTACACACACTACCAAAATTCCCTCTCTAGAATTTACATTTTAAGCAAATAAATGAGTATGAAAGTTGTCGACGAAAATATCGAGGTCTTAATTTTACGGAAATTTCGATGAAAATATTGATAAAACATCAATTTCGATGGATATTTTTAGAAAATTTATAAAAAAAAATAAAAAATAAATTGAAATTAATAAATAAATATTTTATGATTTTCCAACAAGTTAATATGTATATTGTTTATATTATCTTTATTTTAGTGGCATTTTGATGAATATTTTTTGTGTTTTGTGAGCTTTTGTATAATATGATAGAAATATCGATTCACCCTTTATGTCGATGTCGAACCCATAAAAACGTGAAAATATCTCTATTTTAATGAAAATTTAATATATTGGTTGCTTAATATACAAAAAGAATGTAGTAGAGTGGATTGATACTATAAAAAAAAAAAAAAAAAATTGATGATGGGCAATGAGTGGTATAATGATTTTGGGTCATTTTGGGTATAAATTAATTGAGATGGAATGGAATCGCATTAATGCTTCTCTTTATTTATTGAGTGAGGTGCGGATCACGTTGCCGTTTCACATTTAAGCCCTTCCATTGCCCCTGCCCCTGCCCCTGCCCGTTATTCTTTAGGTCAAAGTCAAACATTTCCTAATTTTCATCTTTATAATTAATTTTCATCTGCAACCAATGAATTCTGTCACCTTATTGTCATTTTTAAATTTTTCTTACAATTTAAATTAGTTCAAGGTTCAAACATGTGACTAACTTAGGTGAATTAATTATAAAAGATGGCCGTGTATATTGGTAACTGGTAAGGTTAGTTGAACTTATCTTTGAACTTAGTGATTAATTCAAACATTTGAATCATTTGGTCGTTTTTTAAATCATTATGAAGTATATTTTAAATGGGTCAAACACAATTTGGATGAAACGAAAATTATATTAAGAAATGTAAAATTAAATATTAAATTAATTTCCAATGATTAAGTGTATGTTTGAAAATGATTTTAAAATTGTTAAAACCATCTTTATCACGCTCAAAATTATTTCGAAACATGTCTTTAACCATTCAAAATTAATTTAGTATTTAGTTTTATATATTTAAATGCGATTTACATTGGAAAATTGCAATGAGTGTCGATTTAAATATATTATTTTATAAGTGTATCACTCATATTTGATATTTTTGCAAATATGGCAAAATCTTGAAATTTAGATTTTTAATTATTTTTTATTTCATATTTGTCTTAAATAACCAATTAATAGAGAGAGAAAAGCGATGACTGGCGATCGACAGAGGTAAACGATAGGGAAGTGAAGCGATGGCTAGCACCAGATGGTGTGAAGCTGATTCACTAATTTATCAGTAATTTATTGATCAATTGCATCATTATCAAGCATATCAATCAAATGTATAACAGTATAAGCGAGTGTACAATTGACAGGTATATCGGTCAAGTGCACATTATTAAGCATATCAGTAGTATATCAAGTGTATCAAAGATGTATAAGTAGTGAGGACATTTGCGATATTTTACATCTTTTGTTCATCGTTAGACTTCCTTTTTACCATTTTTGTAAACAATAAATATGTGAGCAATGCATTTAATTAATGTAACTTATTTTTCCCTTCTTGCAAGTGTCCCGTTTACATTTTATCAAATGTTGTTTTGAATCATCAAAAATATATCTCATAGTGATTTTAAAAATGATAAGTGATTTTTCTAATTTAGACTCAAAATATATTTTTAGGAAATGTTTGGGAGTACTTTTGAACATAACAAAAGTGATTTTAACCATGTTAAAATCATTCTCAGATATAATTTTATGTAATAAATATTGAATTTGTCTTACTTTTATTAAGCTTTAGTTTGAAGAATAGTAAAAAAGAGAGGAAAAAAGAACATGCATGTTAGTGAATCACGAGAAATGACATAAAATAAAATTGACGAGGCGGAAGGAAAAAGACAATACTATATTAATATAGCTTTTTCTTGGTTGAAATTATTGAACTTTAAGATATTTATTTAAGTTTTTTTCTTTGGAAAAAATATTTATTTTGGTTAAGACTTAATATAGTGTTTTTTAGGTTTCATTCCATTTACTTTAAGTGAAGTATGTACTTTATTGATTTAGTAATTAGAATTACTTTTTATCAAAATTGTTAAAAGATAATTATAATAATTTTCATGCCAGAAAAAGTACTACGTGAATATATTTTTACAACTTATAAAAGAAATGATAGTCAATATTCTTTTTCAAAAAAAAATTAATACTTAACTAATTGCTTACATTAGTTTTAAATTTTATTAAAAATACAATGAGTGAAATTAGACATTTTTAAATATAGGATCTAATATATATACTTTATAGCAAAAGTTTTAATAGTACAAAAACACTTATGAAATTTTTTGTTATAAAGTGTAAATATTTTCGGAATTTTTCTATTTATAAGAAATTTTCATTCTAATATAGATAAATTGTAATAAATCCGTGAATTGAGATATTATAAAATGTAAATTACTAATTTATTTATTTATCGTATTTTTTCATTTTATTATTTCTTATAGTACTTTAATTTAATTGTGGCAGTGGACTTTAATTATCCATCATGTCCCATGCATTTTAGATTCTCTAGATATTTGCCCCATGTTTAAAAATTTAAAAGTAAATGTATTAAGTAGGACTTTTAAAATAAGGATGGTAAATATAGTAATGATAGGCTCTATCAATTTTATTAGTGATTGATTCTATTGTTGATAAATTTATTTACATTATATTATACATGCTAATATTTTATTCACCTGATTATTATATTTGCAATTTCAATATTTCGATTTTTTTTATATCATAAGTTCTCTAATATTAGGACCATGCCTTTATAGAGCCAAACAAGGTTCAATTGCGTCATATTATGAAGAGTTTTTATTTTAATTACGTCTATTATGGAAATGACAAATGGCATCAAATGATGAGAGACCATTTATAAATTAAAAGAACAAAAAAAAGTGAATTAAATTTTGAAAAAACAGAAACGCATGACAAAACAGTGTATTCCGCACAAGGTAAAATGATACAGTTTAGTCCGTTGCCATTAAATAAATAAAATATCATTTTTGTTCTTATACTTTAATCTTAATCTTTAACTTTCAATTGTCTTATTTTAGTTCATGTATTTTAATAACTCATGAATTTAATCCTCAATGATAGTTTTTTTTTAAAAGAAAAATATTATTCATTAGCATTTTACTATAAATTGCAAAATATATTCACATATTATATTTCTATGCATAAAAAATGTCATTATTATTTAATCAAGTTTGGTAAAATTTAACTATGAGGGACTAAATTTAAGATTTATTAAAAGTATATAGACTAAAATTGACCAATTGAAAATATTGAGACTAAAATTGAATAAGCAAAACATACCAATTTTAAGCAAATAAAAATAATTTTTATTTATGTTTAAATATAAGAATGGTTATACAATTTTATAATAAATTTTATATATGATATTTTTACTCAGATCCAAAATTCACTTTAATTTTTTTAATCTTTTTTTTTCTCTCGGGAAGAAAATTTTCAAACTTCTAACATGTTAAGATATGAGTTGAATGAGTACATAATAAGGTATTACTAACAAATTTTCTAATGACAGGTTTCGAAATGTTGGAGGGATCAAACTTTTAACCTCTAAGAAAATGTCATGTCAATTATGTTATCTTATTTTGGCCATTAATTTGTCATTGATATTAAAATTAACCCCAAAAAAATATTATATCATGATTATTTAAATTAATCAATAGAAAATTAATGTCAAATACCAAAGTGAACATTAATAAAAACTCAAGAGCAAAAATGCAAATATCAAAATTTAAAAATCCAACGGAAACTAAACTCGGATTTAAAAGAGTAAATGTTTTTCTATATATAATTAAGAACTAGATGAAAATTAAGGTCACATTTATCATAGAGGAAGCATAATAAATCGATGGTAATTTGAAAAATGAGTCTCATTTCATTTGTAATAAAAAAAAAATACAAGTTAATTGACGAACAAAGAGTGATAAATCCAACCATGTTTGGAAATTACGTGGGACCTACTAATTGGTATTATTACCGTCGTCGTTACCGAGATTATTGTTTTTAAGCTATAATATTATAAATCTGTCATATTTTATGTTACCATTAGAATTAATTGGTAACAACAATAGAGAATGTAACATATTTATAATTCTATGCAAATAAAAAAAAAAAATAGTTACGTTTACAATTATGACGCATCATGGTTGCGTCAATTTTAATTACAAATTGATAAACATTATCTAAAATTCACATTTTTCAAATCTATGAATGAAATAAAAATTAGAGTCAAATCAATACGGATTTTTAATTTGAAAAAATTTCGAAACGGTGGAGATTTGAAAATGAACCTTGAAAATTGAAACAATAAAACAAAAGAAAAAAAAGAAAAAGAAAAATCACATGGGTTTCCATCGAAATGAAGGCCAAAGGGCGGTTAGGACAGTTAAAATATTTGAATAAAGGAGAGTACAATGGAACGGTACGAGGGCTCCTTTGCCTTTGACTCCTCTTGGGAACCAAATCAATCTGCCATAAACTGACAAACTCATCGCTTCTTTCACCAACCATATTTCTTAATTAATTCTTCTTCTTCTTATTATTATTATTTATATTTTTGAGTATAACCAAAAATGGATCCACCAGCTACGCCAACGCCATTGCTACCAATATATATATATATATTTAAAAGACCAACACTTTGTTCTCTAATATTTAGTTTTCTGTAAGTTAGATTTAACTTGACCAAAAAGAAAAAAAGCTAGATTTAACTTCAATTTTTAATTTAATTCTACACAAAAAAAAGTTTATAATTTATAATTCATATAGCAATAGAGATAATGAGGCGTAGAAAGATCAAATGGATTTCGCGTTATTTGCTAAGTTTTTTTTAAAATTAGGTAGATTTTTTTTTCTCAAATTCTTCTTTTATGTTTTGGTATATTTCTTAGTAAACGAGTGAATTTATAGTCAAACTCTAAAAATATATTTTTTAAGAAAATATATTTTTAAGTCTCATTTGGTAATTATTTCGTTTTTTATTTATTTTTTATTTTTTTGCTTTTGAAAATTAAATCTATTTTTTTCCATTTCTTAAAATGATTTGCATATTTGTTAGTAATTTTTAGCCAAATTTAAAAAATAAAAATAAATTTTTAAGAAAAACTATTTTTAAAATTTCAAAATTGACTTGGTTTTTTAAACCACTGGTGAGAAGTAAATAACAAATGAAAAAAATTGAAGGTAAAAATAATATCTATAAACTTAATTTTCAAAAACAAAAAATTAAAAACCAAATGGTTACCAAATAAGTCTTAGTTTTCAAAATTTTACTTGATTTTTAAACACATGAATTAAAAGTAGATAACAAAATATAAAATTTTAAAGTGAAAAGGATACTTATATGCTTAATATTTGAAAATTTAAAAAAAAAATCAAATGGTTATAAAAAAAACTTTTAACACTTTCTACCAAACTCAAACTAAAAAACATTTGTTCATATGTATTTCTTTCATGATTTTCTAGTTTATATCCTAATACAATAAATTGTTATCATGGAAAAATAAACGCATGTTTATACTTAGGAGTTGTTTGTTTCTCAAGTTTCGTTATGATATTTTATATAAACGTTTAATATCCTTGTTTATTTCATATATTTTCATTTATTAAAAAACATGATATAATTATCCAAGAACGTGAAATCCACTCCACATGGATTTTTAACACCTCCACACTAGTGGAATTTTTATAATGGAGAGACAAACGATATAAATATGACATACTAATTATAAATTAACATCAATTAATCATTACGATTGATTTTAATTATTTACTAAATATAAATATATTATTTAGACTTAATATATTTACAATTATTATTTTATATCATCTTAGCTATTTAATATAAATTATTAATATTTGTAATAATCGAATTAAGTTAACTTTTAATAGAAAAATTTTCATTTTTTAAGTGATTATATATTTTATTAACATAAAAATATATTAAATTAATTAATTTTAAAATGTTTACATTAATCGTTCTTTTATAATCGATCATAATTTAACTGACATACGAATGTGTTAATTATAAAAAACTACGCGGTTCACATTCAATTCCTTATTGTACTAAAAAAATTACTCTCATACATATCCTTAAAGAAAAATAAAATAAGGAAGAGGAAGATCCAACCAACTGATCAGATGCATTAGAACTAAAACAGACTGTCAAACAAATAATGCTGATTAATAAATTGATTATATTTCTTGTTTCCCCTTGGTATAAAATGTTTTTTTTTTTAGTGAAGCATGTATAAAATGAAAATTGACTTAAGGAAAATATAAATAAATTATAATATATTATTAATAAACACAATCAAGTAGGATTGATTTGAGATTAAAATAATAAAACGAAACAGGTGTACGGCTATTATAAAAAGGTCGCTGGTGCTTAAGCAACGAAATGACTGATGAGGTTCGACTTTCGAGTCATTATTGATATATATATTAATGTCTTAAATACGCTAACCCCACATGGGTTATCTTTACCGAAAATAGGAGCCAAGAGAGATTAAATGCCATAACTGTCAAAAGTGTCACACTTTAGTCCTCCATTTTTTTAAGCCTTCGGTAACGCACCCCTATGTATTAATATTTATTATTATTATGTTTATGAACTTTGTCATTCTACATTTTTATTTTAAGGTTTAAATACTATTTTGATTTCTATATTTTTATTGTTGGTTCATTTTAGTCTCTATATTTTTAAAAACGTTTATTTTAGTCCATTTATTTTTAATTTTGATTTATTTTGATCTTTATGCTTTCAATATGTTTGTTTTGGTACTTCTACTTTCAAAAAATGACCATTTTGGTCCCTTTATTTCTATTTTTACTTAATTTTTAAGGAATCAAAATGGTTATCCTCTTAAATCTTGAGAATTAAAATGAATAAAAGTTTAAAGTATAAGGATTAAAGTGAACATTTTTTAAAGTACGAGCATCAAAATGAACAAAAGTTGAAAGTATGAGAACTAAAATGAACATTTTAAAGATACAATGACCAAAATGAATAAAAGCAAAAAATATAGGGATCAAAGTAGTATTTGGACCTTATTTTAATTATTAAACTCTTAATTATGAAAATTAATCACATATTTAATAAGTAGATTTTTCAACTTCCAACTCATGTTCGTTTACCTTTCCCCAAAAATAAATAAAATAATTGCAATATTTTTAGGAAAAAAAAAACATCTACATTATTATAATGTATATATTTCATCTATTAGAAATGATATCGCTAATGCATTAATCAATTGAATTATGTTTATAACTATTTGTCAAAAAGCAAACATAGATGAACCAATATATGGATTTCAGTGATAAAAAGATATAGTAGTTCGAATCTTGTAACCCAATGACTTTATTATAATAACTATTTTAAAACAATTAAAATAAATGAAGTGGTAAATATGACACAATAAGTATATACTATATGATAATAAATAAGATGCAAAAAAAAATTATAAAAGTAATTTTTTTTTCTTTTACATATGTTAGAAAATCAACATAAATTAAACTCAAGCAAAGATGAAGATGAAGATGGAAATTATGGATTCAATTGAGAACCTAGTTTAAAACCACAGATTAATTAATTTCTATGAAAATTATTAAATGACATAAATGTGAACTCAAGTTTGGAATCTCTACCCTTGTATTGTTGAAATAAAATAATACTAATATAAATAAATAAATTAAGAAGGTGGTTTTAGGGATGACAATGGATATAATAGTAATTACAACCAACAATTTAAATATTAATATTTACATAGACGATTTAGGCAATCTCAACAGAAAATACGGATAAAATTACTCTAAAATGAATGAAAATTTTACGTTTTTTTGGAAATCCGAATATTCCAAACTGCCTATAAATTCAAAGCATCGAGAACAGAAACGACCCCTCTTCATCTCCATCTTCTTCCTCACTTTCCTCAAAACAGAGAGCAATGGATTCAAATTCAAAGAAATCCAACAAAATCAGAGACATCGTACGGCTTCAACAGATCCTGAAGAAATGGCGGAAGCTAGCAAACACATCGAAGACAGCCAACAAACTGTCCGGCACGGCGGCGGGACCTGCGGGAAAGAGCATAAAGTTTCTAAAACGGACGTTATCGTCGGCCGGCGGGGAAAGCTGCGGCGGGGGTGCGGTGCCGAAAGGTTATTTGGCGGTGAGCGTAGGGGAAGAACAAAAGCGATTTGTCATACCGACGCAGTATTTAGGGCATCCGGCGTTTGAGATTCTGCTGAGAGAGGCGGAGGAGGAATTTGGGTTTCAACAAACGGGGGTTTTGAGGCTGCCGTGTGAAGTAACGGTGTTTGAAAATGTGGTGAAATTGGTTGAAGAAAAGAAGAAAGGGGATTTGTTGTTGGGAGGAGAAGAGGTCTTGAGTTTTTGTTCATTGGAAACGCTGCAGTTGACGCCGTCATCGCACCGTCCACAGAGTCCAATGTGCAGATAAAAGAACAACGGAGTTTTTAGGATTAAAAAAGAAAAAAAGAAAGCTCTTTCTTTTTCTCTCCTTTGATTCCTCCTTTACTATTATTTTTTTTGGATGAGGTAGATCAAATGTATGAAGAAAGAGGAAATATATGAATAATTTTTTTTAAGGAATTATTTGCATTTTCTAGTTAAAAATTATTTAGAAATGCCATCTTTAATGGCTTGAAATCAATTTAATCAAAATTAATTCAGAAAAATTATAAAAAGTAAATTTAACTTGAGAATGATGAAAAATTTTGCATGTTTGATTTAGAAGTAGGGTTGGCAATAGAATGTCAATTTAATCTAAATTAATTTAGAAAAATTATAAAAAGTAAATTTAACTCGAAAATGATGGAAAATTTTGCATGTTTGATTTAGAAGTAGGGTTGGCACTAGAATGGGGTGGGGTTGGGGATGCACTCCTATCCCTAGATAAATTAATAAAAAGTTATTATGAAATGAAATTAAGAAAAAAAATTAAACACCTTATTTAGAAGGAAATTTGGTTGTTTAAAATGGGGAATCCAAAGAGAGGAGAAAATGGAACCAATTGTTTAACAACTAAAACCTTCGGTTTACCATCAATTTCTTTTAATAAAAAATTTGTGTTTTAATATTTATTTATTTATTGGATTTGGATCTTATTTTGGAATCAAATTTTTGGGTAAGTATTAACGTGGATTTTTTTTTTTTGAGGATTTAAATATTTGTATTAGTTACATTCTAGAAGTTTATTAGTATGATAGGTTTGGATTTGAAAACAAAGGCTTTAAATTTTTATTAAGGGTGATACTTGAATTTAATAACAATAAAAAAAAAATAAATAAACAATATTTGTTTAGTTCAAAATTTTCACCAATAGGAATTGACAATGTCATTCGGACTAAAGAGATTTCTTTCCATTTATGTGTACCATTGAATTTGAATTAATGTTAAATATCTCATTTTACTTTGTTATTTTAAGATAAAAATACATCATTCTTTTTAGGTTTCAAAATGGGTTATACTTTTAACTTTATTAGTCATTAAGTTTTCCAATTGTTTTTTTTAATATCCGTGAGTGTGGCCACTACGAATACCCATGAGAGGTTCTTATCGAGGTCATGCCTTCTATTTACCATAAGATCAATTTACAATTAGGCCAACCATGATAGTTCTAAGATTTCAAAATATTATAAATTTAAGACTTGAGTTTGTTGCTACAAGAATATTCATTTTTAGTGACAATTTTTTATTGACGCAGCTAAAACATGTTGCAAAATGCTAATTTATAGCAATACATCTTTGTGACATGTTAACCTGTCAAGTTCAAAGTTTTTAGCAACATATTACTGCATCACTAAAAGATTTGTTTTTTTTTTTTTAAAAAAAAGAAATATAATTAAAAAGGTAAAAACATCTATTTTTCCTTTTTTCCTCTCAATCATCTTTAGTTTTTTCATTTTCCTCCTTTTCTCCCATTCCCTCCCTCTTCATCAGCGACGTAGCCTTTCTCTTGCCTTTCTCTTTTACTATTTTTCATCTCTATTTTTTGGGATTGAACTTACTATTACTAAAGGAAAATTGTTGCACTTTTTCTAAATTGAACATGTTTGGGTCAATTTCAAAATATCTAGTTAAGGTTCTATAGGTCTTTAACATGCTTTTTACTGTTTTTATAACAACCCAAAATTTGGGATAATTTTTAATTTAATTATATTTAATTATTTGATTTTATTTTAAGTTTTGAGGCAAAAATAATTTAATTGGTAGGAATTTATTTCAATTTAGAGAAGATTTGAAATTTTGGATATATTTGAGGTGCATTAATCGATTTGAAGATAATTCAATTTAATTTGTTGGGAATGAAGGATTTGAAAATTTTAATTTAATTTAAGGAGAATTTGGTTTTATTTCAAAATTTTAATTTAATTTTGGAAGTTGAATTAAAATTAGGAGACTTAGAAATTGTTTATAATTTGGGGAAGAAAATAAATTAAAATTTTTATAAATAATTGGTTTAAATTTGTTGGCAAAAGGGATTGGGATTTAAAATTCAAGAAGATTTTTGTCACATCCCTTCCCAGTTTATCCTTTAAAACCAAAAGAGGACATGACAGCAGCATTTATCGACCTACTTGCCAGCACTTGCTGTCTAACTTAAGTAAAACCTGCTTAAAACCTTAATATGCAAATACGACCTAGCAATAAAATTACTATGACTTTATCCAGCAAAACAACTTAATTACAATTCCGAAAAGACAACAAACATAGGTCCAACAAATAACACAAGAACGAAACAGGGTCCCAAAATAAAATCCACAAGTCCCAAACTTCTCTCAAAATATGTGTACATCAAAACAAGCTTAACCTAAGCTTCTTCCTTCCTAACTGAGCTTTGAGTGGCAAGCAGCAGTGTGTTCAACCACGAGGAATCTGACCGCTACCTAGAAAAAAAGGAAAACATTTGAAAATAGTGAGCTGGTTGCCCAGTGAGTGACTCATAGAAGTTTTCCTCGAGCCTTTCATACACATATTATTATAAACATATAAACATGCTGGAAATAATCTCAAGCAACTTACGTAGTATCATACATTAATCATAGGTCATAATCAAACATACTAATAAACCTTAGTTGAAAACGAGCGTTCGTAGCTTAAGCTCCCAACGTCCATTCATGGCTGTGAGACCCATACTTCGGTCCTATTATAATGACTATGGCCAGGAGACCCATACTACGGTCCCATTATATAGAACTACCTATGTACACGTGGAGTATACCAAGTACCGTCAACCCCTTAGGTACTTCCTCGGATACCTTCTATACCTTCAGCATCCGGATTATTAGAATCATATATTCATAGAAGATTGAGTACAATAATCTTTAGGCATAGCATTTACCTAGCTCCTACCATAAGAGAGTTATCATAATTCAATGCACATGTTTTCGCGAATTATAACATGTAGTTTTGCAATACTTTATCATTCAACCTTAACATGCGCTAGAATTAGTAAAATCCATTTAAATAACATAAAACATCATGCTTAAGAAATGCTAGGAAACCTTTAAAATCATAAATATAAACTTTAGTTGCTTGAAAAACTTATAAAACCTAACATGAAATTCATTTGGAATGCATGCTCCTTTTTTATATATTTTTTTTATAAGACATTTAGTCACTCACAGGTCTTTAGGCTTGATTTTTCCTAGGCTTGGTAGGCCTCTCCAATGGACGTCGCTCCTACACATAAGAATAAGAATTTTTAGTTACTATTTCGGTCTCCCTTTTTAGACTACTCTTTTTAACCAAGCTAGCAAGAAGTTGCTTATTCGTCCACAATTTTCATATTCAACTTCTAATGTCAATAACTTGAAAACTAAGACTCATTTTAAGAAAGTTCATTTTTCAAACATGCTCGAAATTTTAACAATGTTACCTCAAAGTTTCAGCGTAAAACTCCTTGTGGTTTAACCTGGGCCTTTAAAACTCTCACGATGGCCCTAAACCACAACTCCCTACTTGAACAAAGATTCTAGGTTTAACTTCCAAAATATGTAACTCGAACCTTAGACCTTATCTTGCAAAAGTTTCTTCTAAAACTTGCTTATGGTGATAACAATAATACCTTAAAATTTCAGCTTAAGAATCCAAGCGGTTTGGCCTAGATCTTTGATTCTTCGTCAAGTGCCCGAAAAACCCAACAACAAACCTTCGTCTCTCCCTTCCTTCTCCGACCCTATTTCCTGCGAGAACTCCCTTCCAAAGGCTCGATTTTAGAAACTAGACTCATAGAGCTTTTGAACAGTACTAAGATCGTCTATTTTGCTCGAGGAAATCGTCCAAAACGAGCTCTTGAATTTCTCTTCCCTTTTATACTACCACCCAACCCTTTTTGCATGAAATCTCCTTAAACCACCTCACCCACTAGTAGAGATTAAGGGCCTAGATTAAACCATCTGTCCGGATAGCTAAAAGAAAAGTTTAAAATGAGCGTTTCGAGCAAACTCGATCCTCGCTAGAAAAACTCGATGGAGAAAGATCATTACTTGATGGAAAATTCAATGGTTCTCTACTGAATACTTGATGGGAAGGACTCGATACTCGATGAGATACTCGGTGCTAGATGGATTGCTCGATGCACGTTCCTTACTCGATCGCTCGTACTTGACGCGCGACCCTTCCTTGATTGCTCATACTCAACGCTCGACACTTTCTTGATCTCTTATACTCGACGCTCGACCAATAAATATCTGTCTCTTATACACATCTAGATGTGTATAAGAGACAGATGCTCGACCCTTCCTCGATCGCTTATACTCGACACTCGGCGACATTTACTTGATGCCTGCCTTATGCTTACTCGATGCTCAACCACCACTCTTTATGACTAACATTTAGCAAGAAATTTCTTTTGCAAGGCTAGATTAATAAGTAATAAGTATCCGAGAGCTAAGTTCCCATACTTAGACATTTTTCTTTCTTCAACTTATCCTTTACCCCAAAACCCACAATTCCAATCTAACTTAAATATTTAACCCCATTACTTTGTTTAACTCAAACAATAAATATAATTAAAAAGAAAAAGTAAGGTGCGAGTTTTACAATTTCGATATATGGGATTGGAGAGGGAAAAGGAATGAATTTTGAAAATTATATATGTTTATATATTTTCTTTTAGGGTTAGGTTAAAATTAAAAAAATAAAATAAAATCCTCCTCAGTTTGAAAACATGAAAGCCCACCGCCTCTCTCTCACAACTCGTGTCAAAACGTAAAATCCATCTCTCTCTCTACAACTTACATTGTCGCCTAAATTCAATGCCAGTCGCCACTCCTCCGACCAACCTCTAGTCACTGCCACACCTCTACTCCGCTCGCGTCACTCCTCCGATCAGTCACCGCTCCTTGTAAGTTTTCTTGTCGGCCCCCAGCCTTTGTACGCCGCCTCTGTAAGTTTTCTCGCCGAATTTGGGATTTGGAGTTAGATCTTAGAGTTTGTGAGATTTCTTAAAAAATCTTGGATGCCCATTTGATTTTGGTTTGAACTTGCCGATACTCACTATGTTTCGAAGTTAGATGGAGGTTTTGGGGTGTTAAAACCACTGGCCAACAAATTTAAGGATCGATTTTGGGAATTTTGGCACATGATTGGTGAGTATTGTAAATTTGGAACTCTTTGGAATGGTTTAAAATGCTGAAAATTTGATTTAAAATTCCTAATTATTGGTTTAAAATTTTATTATTCTTTCCTCTTAGTTTTGATAATCTTATAACTTGTGTCGGTTGATAAGTTGGTTTCCATTGAGTTCGTTTGTGTTTGTAAGTTTGTAAGTATTTTTGTTTTTGTTTATGTATTTTTGTTTGGAGAAAGCTCTATTGAAGAGTAGCATACGACAACCATGGAGAAAAAAACCAAAATGAGAGAGAAGAAGGAAAGACAATGAATTTGGTGGTTTTGATTTTTTTTGAGAAATGTCATATCTGTTAGGTAGTTATGTAAGGAAATGTAAAAGTGTGTTTTCAATCATACGTATTATTTTTTCCACTTAATGTGACATTGACACTAATAAAATCTACTTAACTTTGATTAGTAATTTGATTGCCTATTTGCAATGTACCTAAGACTTAGATTCTAACACTTTGATTTCTAATTTAAGTACTTCAAGTTGTACTTGTTATGGATCGTAGTTGGATAAATTCAATAGATCGAATATCTAGTCAATGTCTTTAGAGAGGTAAAGAGGGAGATAATAGGCAGACTTTCAGTAAGTTAATTAGTTAAGTGTATTTTTTAAAATATAAAATACTTCTTTTAGATAAATTGAAAACTAACAAGGTTTGTTCTTCAATGTTAGAATTACTTCATTTTGGATTTAGATGACCACATAGTACAAGATTATCTTGAACATGAGATGAGTGTACCACATAGAGAGTTTCGTTGTTCTTTACACAAAACATAAAAACAGTATAACTTTCCAGCTGAAGCACGAAAACACCGTGACAAACGAGTGGCAAGAGATTCAGATTGGAACTATTTATGTGATCGATAGGAAAGAGAAGACTTTAAGCATATTTCTAAGGCAAATATTAAGGCTCGAGCTGCTCTTGCACTCACTCATGAGGTGGCATTTCGACATTTTTACGCCATAAAAAAAAGAAAGGTATGTATTTCATTCTTATATCCATAATCAATATTTCTTATTTTATAACTTTTGTCATAATATGCAGGAATTAGAAGATGGTAAGGAGTTAAGTGATATTGAATTATTCAAGCACACTCATTCTAATGCAAAGAAGAGATGGGTGAATGATGAGGCAAAAAAGAAATATGTAAGTAAACTTTTGTGTTTATATATTTTCTTTCTTATTTTATACCATAATAATGCTATGACATATTTATTTTATAGGATGAGATGATGGCATTAAAAACAATTTCAGAAGAAGCAAATGCACCTATTAAAGATAGAGAAATCTATGAACGAGTGTTGGGTAAATGGTCGAGGCATGTGAAGGGCAAAGGTTGGGGACTAAGACCTAGACATGCTAGGAATGATGCAAGTTATCAGCATGCTAAAGAAATAAATACTCAAGTTGAACATTTGTAAAGTGTAGTTGAATCACAAGAAACCGTGGTTGATGAAATCTTAAGAAGATTGACAACTCGAGAAGGAACATCTAACACAGAAAGGAGTTCGGAACAATCAAATGATAGTTAAAAGGTAATATTCACAAGACCCTTCATACAATTTTAGTTTGTTAAAGTGTTGGATTAGATTAATTGTACTAAAATGCTTTGATTATCCTACAGTTATAGTAGTCTTTATGTTTTAAATATTCAAATGATAGTTATTTTGTTGGTCCTTTTATGGTTGTTTCTATGTTAATGGGGTTTGTTTGCTTTTGTTGATATAGTGATCATGACTTCTAAGAAAATGAGTTATTTTATGTATAGAAGATGGTTGTACTTTGAAGTATTTGTTCTGAAATTGATGTTAGAAATTTGGAAATGTTCCTTTTTTTCTCTTTCTTTTAATATTAGGAATTTAGAAATGTTTTGATATTGTTGATTGAAGATGGCTGTGCTTTTCAATTCCCCTCCCAGTTATTTTGATGGTCCTTGTATGCCATCAGCCTACCGTTTGGCATTGCCAATGGAGCTTTCCAGGATACATGATGTCTTCCATGTGTCAATATTGCGTAAATATATATCAGACCCATCTCATGTTCTAGAATCACAACCATTGCAACTTAAGAAAAATTTGTCCTATGAAGAAGAACCTATACAAATCATAGATAGGAAGGAGCAGGTATTGAGGAACAAGATGATTCCACTAGTCAAAGTGTTGTGGAGACACCCTGCAGTGGAAGAAGCAACTTGGCGCAAACAACAAATGAGAGCCAAATATCCTCATTTTTTCTCTTGATGACTTTCTGCTGAATTTTGAGGACGAAATTCACAAAAAGGGGTACTGACTTGTAAGCCCTTGTCCCTTTTTCTCTTGTTTATGCTTAGCATCGACCTAGATAAGTGAGCTTATGTACCTAAATGAATAACTTGGATTGTATGACCTAAGAAAGTTCTAATTTTAAGTGTTGGAATGAAAGTTGGAAATTACTTAACAAATGCAAGTTCTTTTAGAAATGTATTAATACATGTTATTATTGGAACAATTTTTCATGATTGGGCACTTGTATAGAGAACATGATTGTTATTGGCTAAGGGTTATAAGGAAAGAAAGAACAAATTTGTAGGAAATGCAAGTTAGCCGAGAGGGGCATGGAGTTGTTTGTTTTTTTTTTAAAAAACATTATTGGATTAATTTGCTAAAATCTAAAATTAATTTAACTTGATAAGTCTGGTAAGGCTACAAAGGATAAGGATAATAAAGAAAAAGCCACATAGTAGGGCAAACAAGCAGTGGGTGGAGGACTTTGATTGGAGGAAAAAGTGTGCAGCTTCGGCCATAAATTAGGGTCTAAAGAATGTGATGGTTCTTCCAAAATACTCGGTGCAAAAGCCTCCATATTTAAACTAGATTAAAGATTATTGAGTTGTGAATCTATTCTAGGGCTAGTCGAGTGATTTGGGGATCGAAAACTGAAGAAATTGTGAAAATAGTGAAGATTGCTCAGAAACTGGAAAAATCCGAGTAAGGTGTCATAGTCATGAGAGATTATGAGCTCTGAAATACGATGTAAGAGCTGTAATTTTGAGTTTAGTTAGTTAAAGGTATTAATTACATATTTCATGAAGGAAGTATGTGCAAATTTCGCTTTAAGTGTGGGTAAAAGTTGGTTAAAGTGAAAACCAGTGTTTTCTCGAACAGAGTAGCAGCAGGCCAACCACCCCCTAAGGCTGCCAGCCCCCAGCGTGCCTCCTTTCGTGCCAGCACGCCTCAGCCTGTTAGCCCTGCCCACCCAGGCCAGCCTCGACCACCCACGCCCACAGCCCGCGCCCATCCCCATTTCTAGTGCCCAATTGCTTTTTTTAGTATTTTGGGTGTTGGTGAGCATTTTTGAATCCAATAATAATTTCTTGATATTTTGACCCTAGAATGAATACTTTTGAATTAAAAACTGATTCTTGGGCCATTTTGGGTAATGTGAGGAAAACGGACTTAAAGAGCAAAATGTGAATGTTTAGGTTGTTAAAATGAATTCAAGTGGTTACATTGAATCACTATGGGCTGTTTTGGGTTGATTTTACCTATCGTGAGTGTCTAGTAACCTTGGGACTTATTTCAGGTCAAATTGAGGTTGGAAAGGCTTACAACCCAAGGAGCTTCGTGCCAGTGATTGTGAGTGGTTTATTTATGAAATGTGATGGCCATGATCTGTTTTACTTGACTGATATTTAAAAATGTTTAAATCATGATTTCTAAACTCTCGATGGTTTTTATACAATCTTGATTTATCAAAATGTAGTTTGAATCAGAGTTTACATACTTGTGATTTTGTATGGTTTTTATGAAAACTCTTGATGGTGGAATTCAATGTTGTTGAATGGGTTTGTGGAAATGGTTTTCAAACTACCGATTCTATGTACCGAAGATGGTTATGTTCCCATATGCTACTGAAATGATGATTCAGTAGTATGCTAGGCGATCAGGGGCTCATCAGATGGGCAGAGTATAACAGGGGGAAAATCTAGAGGCAACCTGCGCCTGTAGCGCCACCGTAGGCTATCAGGGGGCTACCACCAGGGTCAGATGTGGCCAGAGTATACCGGGGAGTCCCAGAGTAACCTGAACCTGTGGTGTGTATCTATGCTTAGCCCTTTGAGGCAGCTCTGCGTGCACGTATGACCTTGTGATTTGGTTTACACCGCGGGGGGAATTCTTTGTCCAGAGTAACCCGCCGTTGTAAACGAGTATTTGGGTACAGAGTTGGTGTGGTTTTTTTTTTAATAACGATTGAATGCTTTAACATGTGCTTATGAGAGTTGATCATGCCACTGTTTTATTAGCACGTGTTTGAGATGCTATTGAATCTTTTATACTTGGCCAATGTTTTATTGAATGATTTAGTTACTTTTATTGATGATTTAGAAAGCAATAACTTATGTTTATATTCAATTACCACTCACTGGGCATTAGCTCATGCTTTCGATGTTTTATGTTTTCCCCCCAGGTAGCGTTAAAGTTCCGGAAACACGCTGAGCTGTTTACATATTTTTATTAGTAAAATTAAATTTTAATTTTCAATTTATAATTTAAAAAATAAATAAATAGTTAATAGACATCAACTTTAAAAACAGAGAGTAAGTATGAAAGAATCTGTTGAATCTTTTACGCATTTTGGGAAGATTATCATTTTATAATAGTTATTTTGATGATCATTTTATAATAGTTTCTATGTTAATGAGGTTTGTTAACCTTTGCAATATTGAGCATGGTTTTCATATAGTTGGTAAGAAATTGGATTTTGTGAATGTAATTATGTCCTCTACTTCAATTTGTTATTCTAATATGCTTACATATTTCAATTTTTATATGCCAGATTTTATGTTTTGATGGTGACAAGCTAGTACGAAATTTCACAAAGTTCAATCCATATCAAAATGTAAAGAATTTTGGGGTAATTTATATTTTTGTTTCAGACCGATCTTTTGTGCTTCAACCTTACATCACAATTTTTGTTATGTAAACTTGTGATAGCTAGTGTTGGTACTAATTTTGATAACTTTAAGCTCATTTAGGAAATGATTAAAGTGGGTTGATATTACACTGGAATTTTTGTCATCCAAACTTTGATCAAGTTGGTATTCTATTTTGTTTCAATGATAGTGTTTTGATGTTTGGGAATGTGTGCATCTTCATTAACTTTTTGTTTTGATTTAAAATGACTAGTCAATTTTTAAAATGTTTAAAAGATTACTACATTTTAGATCTTGTAACAAGTTCACACATTAATTTGAGCATTATTTTTTATTCAATAAAAATATTTACTAACGCTTGTCAATGTCGCAAAAGATGCTTGTAGTGAGATGACCATATAATTCAAATTTAGCAGTAGTCTTATACATCACTAAAACTTAACTTTTAAAGACAAACTTGTCACGTCACTATATAACGCAAATAGCAACAAATTGTGCGTTGCTAAAAGTACGCTTTTAGTAATGCGTTAACATCTGTAAAAATCATGTTTTAGCGGCGCGTACTAAAATGCATCACTAAAACTTTTAACTACGCAACTACCACAACATTCACAATGACACGCCTCTACGCATTGCTAATACTTTTAGTGGCATTTTAACGCTTTTAACAACACATTTTATTCGTCACTCAAAACTATTTTTCTCGTTGTGTGTTTTAATTTAATCATTATGTTTTAAGATTTACACTTTTAACCTCATTTTTTTTTACTAAATACTCACTTTCCATTTTTAATTAGTGTCAATGTCTTTTAATTAATTAAAAAAAATTATAATCAATTAAGTTTCACTAACATTTTACTTCAAAGTTATTTAAAAAATCAATTAATAAACCTTAACATACAAATTTTAAAAATAAAAAAGTAAATTGGAACCTAGGGACAAAATTAAAGTTAAGATTTAAAGACTAAAAGTAAAACATTTTGAAACCTAGCTCCAAATATCTTACCCTTATTTTAATAAATTTGTATCAATGTTCCTCTCTCTTTCCCAATAATCTTTTAAAAAAAATATTTATATTGAGTTAAAGTTGAAAAATACACTCCGAGATAATGTTATTGCGTCACGATTCAAATATTATGTTAAAGAACAACTTTGAGCTATTTTCATAAACATTTATTTTCTATAGTAAACTATTTTCCAAATTTGTCTATTTAGTTTTAGCCATTTATGTGGACTATTTTAAAAAATTTTAGAGGTTGAACCCAAACAAATTCAATAAAAATAAACTCAACCAAAATTCAAATAGAACTTTGAGATGCATTATATACAAACTTTTTTTAAAGACAACGAGAGTCGGTGCTATCCCTTCTTTTTAATCTTATTTCTTAAAGAAAAACTTAAAAACTAGCTAGTTTAAAATCGTTGAAAAAGTATATTGATGGCAAAATTTGAACACAAAACTTTTATAGTGAATATATAATATTTGGAAAAGACAGAAAGAGAAAACATCGGAGTGGTGTCTACCATAACACCTCCAATACAAGATAGAAATCATAGAAGAAATATTTTGAATATGCCTATGATCGAGATTTATAGTGTGATAGATTTGGGATTTCAACGGGAAAAAGTTGATTCAGGCTGGCTATAGGGGATAAAGATTACAACCCATAGGAAGTGGGCCCTCAAGAGCCAAGGGAAGCTTACCGCCAAAGCCGAAGCGAGAAAGTTGGGTCTTTGATCTCTTGGTCTTTTCTTCCCTTGGTCTATTGACCCGTTTCTTATACTTTTCTGATCCTCATATGACGATCATTTTTTTGTACTTAAAATTCTAATATGTGATGACCTGTAACAAATCATAATTATTCTTTGAATTCGAGAATTTGTTTCAAAACTTATTCTAATTTTTGTTTCAAATTTAATGAAAATTGATTTCTTCCTTTGACAAATCTAGAGAACAGCTAACCTACACTTATGTAACTTAAATTTTTAGAACATATAAAACAAAAAATTCCAGTCAATGGTCAAGGGAATTGGCTTAAGAGAAATAATATTCTTCCTTAAAATAAAAATCATGACAGAATATTGAGAGCTTCAAGACACTTAAAATCATCGTTAAAATAAAATACACTAAATAAGCATAAATTGAGAATCGAGTTTTTCTTCCCTTTAATAGTTAATTTCTTCACGTGCATTCATCTCTTAACTTTGGACATGACATTTTGACTAACTTGGACGGTTCATAAGGAGATAATAAATTATTTAAATTATTTTCATTAGCAATTACTTTGGTTTTGTTATAGTGTTTAGGTTTAGAGGTTAATAATCGTGGAGTCGTGCAATTGAGAAAGGGCTAATTTATAGTCGCAAACTAGTACCGTGACTATATTAATGTATAATAATAATAAAGTTACATTACCGAGTTGATTAAAGTTCTACAAACACACACATATATATACGGTTTTACGAACAATGATATATCTAGTATGTTTCTTTTGTTATGGTTCAACATCCAATTTTTTCGGATAACATGATATGATTTAATGTCTACATTTTCTTGTTGGTGTGGCCTCCATCAAGTTGAAGTTCTTAGAGGGTGTCTTCATTTAGATAAGCACTACTACAAAACTAAACTTTAATGTCGATTTAAAACTGACGTTATAGGGGTACAATGTTGGTTGAAAACCAACATTGAATATCAAATTATAATAGGTTTTCAATGTCAATTGTCTTTAATGTCAATTTTAAACCATCATTATAGATGACCAAGATTTCAATACTAGTTATCTTCAATGTCAGTTTTTAACCGACATCGAATATCATCTTCAATGTTGATTTTTCACCTACTTTTTGTCATTATTGTCTGATATTAAATGTCTGTCAATAATGTTTCTCTTTTACCTGTAGTACACGATAAAATCTTAATTACTTTCATAAATTCCCAATAAGGCACAAAAGAGGAAATGGATGATAATTTAACTCCAAAATCAGGATAAAATATACTTTTCATCCAAATCAATTTCATATGGTTTAGACAATAAATCCCTACGTATCAACCATAAAGTACACATATATATTCTACATTGAACAAGCAAAGTATATATGCTAAGTTACACACAAGAATAGTATTCAAAATAAAATTAATTACAAAATGGTTAATTGACTAAAAATAAGCTAAAGATAAATGGGGAGTGTTTAACGAGATCTTCCCAAATTTCTCTGAGGTAATTTTTGGAACCTAAGGACTATTCTACCACCTATAAAGTAGATAAAACAACAATTTGAACAAATAAATAAAAAAAAATTGAACATAATATTATCCTCAGCGAAGAGTAATAGAAAATAACCTAATTCATTTGAACAAAATCTAATAGAAAAGATTGTAAGCACATTAAATTGCCTTCGTCTCAATTTTAGAACTTCACTATCCCACAATTATAGATAAAAGCACCTTGCAAATAGAGGTTGATTCATCTAATTTTTTTTTCGAGTTCGGAAAAAAGTATTGTTGTCCTTGTGCTACTTTATTTTCATTCCAAACGTCCATAAATCCTCTTCAAGTTTCCGAATCTTGATAAGTTTGGAAGGTATTGATTTTAAAAAAAAAATAGAGGAAGAAGATCGAATAGAAATAAATATACTGAGATACAATAGTAGAAATTGCTGCTCCAGTTACACCCAATTGAAAATAATAAATCAATATAGTAGATCAACCAAGAAAACATCAATTAATCAGAGATTTGTACACCAAAACTTCACAAATTATGAAAAAAATGGAAGCCCTTACCTATTTAAGTAGATTGTTCTTGGAATTCCTTCAAGAATGAAGCCTGATTCACCATTGCAATACCCTTCTAGCCTCTTTGACAACAGTCTGAAAATGATTACTTCCAAAACAGTCTTTCCTTCATTGATTGCACTAGCAATCAAAAATGGAGGAGAAGGAACAGAGCAAGTGAGACTGATCATACAAACCAAGAAGGAGAAATTTCACCAATTTTATTTGGAAAGAAAAATAGTCACACATCCCCAATGATTTCATAAGATTCATGGTTTATCATCCATTATAGAGAATCATCAAATAAGATTCTTACCAATCATTTTATCAAACAAATTATAAATCAGACATATTAAGCATATAACTTCTTGCATTTGTTAATCATGTCTAGAGTTAATAAAAATTCTCGTGAGGTCAGATCCCCAACTCGAGAATTCTAACCGAGTCCTCGATCGGAGGCGAGGACGGGGAAGGTATCCCCACCCCGTCTCCACGTCTCCATCCTTGATTAAATTTTTTATTTTTTAATATATATATATAAACGAGAATGGGTCCTTGTGGGACCTGTTTCCCTAGTGGGATGGGGGAAATACCCCACGAGGACGGGGATGGGGAGTCCTCCATCGTCCTATCCCGGCCCCGTTGCCAACCCTAGTCATGTCATGTCAAATTAGACAAAATTTTCTTTAAGCGCATCACATCTTCATGTCTATGATATATTATGATTGTCAAGAATTTAAATATTTCAATTACAGGGAAATCTTATTTTCTAACAAATTAAAAGTTCGAGGATAAAAATAACACTTCAAAATATTAAAGACATTATAAAATTAGACATGTAATACAAGTGGATTTTGAATTAATTTAACCTAAATTTAATCCTGTTATTAATAAAAACTAAATAAAATCACAATTCAAACTACTATTTCAAAGATTAAAAGATTCAGAAACTGAATACACTCCATCAAATTTCACATACTAAATTTCTATTCCAAACACATAACACGAGAATCTCGAGCCAATTCATACAAATCCCTAGCCACTAGAATTTAGTTCAATAACCTCAACTAGTTTGAAATCCAAACACATCCAAAAGCCTAGCTAACCACTTGATCTTTTACCACTCCTATACTAAACCTCCAAAATAGGCTTCAACAAAAATCAACTCCAAACCATTCAATCATTTTTCTACGAAAAAAGTAACAAAGATTAGAGTAGAAACAACTGAAAAAGATCCAAATCTTCAATAGAAAAAGAAAGAAAGAAAGAAAGAAATAAATGGTAAATGACAGTAAAAAAAAACTCAATTAATCTTCACCCAATAAATCAGAGCTTCAAACTAAACAAAGAGTTCAAACACCCAATAAATCAAACCAACAAACATAAAACCCTAAACTTCTCGTTTACAAGAATCAAATAAAAAAAGAGGTAGAGTAGAAACCTCTGGATGTGGGTTTTTTTTTTTTTTTTGGAGGAAAAGAGGAAAATAGCACCAAGTATGGTATTGTCTAAAATTTGACTTGACATTCGAAGGATGAAGTAATGTACAATAAGTCAATACTCAAGGATAATAAATTTACACGAAACTAAGATATATCACAAATATTCTAATGATTTGTCATATTGAAGTAAATAATGGTTATGAAGGCCCCTAATGTTTCAAAACCAATAAGTTTGATTCAAATACTTTATAAAATAAGCTCAATTGTTGAATCTCATTCAACACTTTAATAGTAATGACTAATGAATAGATTATGTGCAAAAGAGAAGATACCTTGAGAACAAAATTTTTACTAAGAGGAAGGATGCCCATAATATACCTAGCAAGTCAAATGTGAAAACCTTTCAATGTCAACACTCATCAAATTTGCATGAATTATAGGTCTCCACGATAAAATTTATGAACAAAAACTAATCCAAAAATGTGTAGATTTCTTTCATGATGTTTCTATTTTACATCACCTTCTTTCCACGGATGACCACTCCAGGTTCTGTGTAATGATCCAACTCCCTAGGACTCAAGCTAGGCTGTTATTATAAGCATACATGCATGGAATTCAAAACGACACCTTTTCATAGCTTAATAAAAATCTAATAAATGACGTAAATTAAATAATTTCATTAAAACTAAATAATTTAAATCCAAGTCACTGGGTACCTACAACAAAGTCATAAAACCAATCTAGAAAACTTCCTTAAAAGTAAAAAATGCAAATAACAAAACTATGAGTTTTAAATATAGAAACTAAAATATAGGAAAAATCTTGAAAACATGAATGGAAGCATATGACTGGTCCCAGTAGCTCGATCACAGATTCCGCTTGTCATTTGTCGGCCCATCTTTATCCTTACCTAAAAAATAAAACATGGAAAGGATGAATATAAAAAACTCAGTAAGTAACCCCAATACCAGGGTCAGGCTAAGCACCTATATCCTCTAGATGCCATCCTCTAGTGGAACATACATAATCCTCTGAATTTATGGAACAATAAATAAGTGAATAGTTGAATCTACCCTACCGTAGCTTCTGTACCCACGACCTCTAATGAATCCTAAAGGAAACATAACCTCTGGTAAATTTCGAAGGAAAACCACATCTAATGAATCTCGAAGGAGACACAACCTTTGGTGAATCCCAAAGGAAACACCACATCTAGTGAATCCTGAAGGAGACACAACCTCTAGTGAATCCTGAAGGAGACACAACCTCTGGTTAATCTCGAAGGAGGTCACCACTTCTAGTGGGTAACTAACTAGCGGTAAGTGCAATTATCATTAATCATACATATAACATGCGTCATAAACATAGTCCCACAACATGTAAGTAAAATCATCATGTCCACAGTTCGTCCAGTCACTTATATAAATAATTGTACATAATTCATGCTAGCATTCATAACATTTTTTTGCATACATAAACAGAGCAACTCTCATGTAATTCAATACAGTCAACCTTAGAATCCTCAAATGAAAGCTAAATTTACATTGCCTGGCACACAAGCAGTTCCAGTAGTAAGATTACTTACCTCGAGTCGAAATTCCAAAATTAATTCAAGCAATCAACCACCAACGACAACTCAAATTAGCGTTCCTAACACAAAAACACAACATTCAGTTCCAACCCAAATAACTAAATTTTATGTCTTTGGACTCAATTCCATAATACCCAATTTATCACAACCCTCGATGGTTTCCAAAAATTTAAATGCCCAAATGCTTACCCAAACTATTTCGAAACCGCCAACAAAATCGACCCGCTATACAACAAATTAATTTCACACCAACCTCAATCTACAGGCAAAATATTGTGGGCAAGCACGATTTAGTTCAAAAATTAAGTGGGCATTCAACCAAAAACCAAAATTTCTCCATTTACCAAGATCTAACAAAACAGTTGGAAATGTCCTAAACTCGCAATTTGTAAATATTGTCAACATATTCTATTTATTAATAAAAGTATTATTAAGTATTTTATTTAACAAATTGTTATTAATATTGCATCCTGTTATAAAAATCCAATAAACGAGCTATAATATGAATATTTTAACTTTATGTGGCGACATAAAAGAGGATCGAGTTTTAGTATATAGTCAAAATAGTCTATAAGTATAGGGATGAGATTGGGTACCTCATCCTGGTAACACTATTAGATGCGGTCCATTTTATATACTGATACAAATGATGTGATCCTAAGATCATTCATGTGGAGACATGTGAGTCGGGGCATCCTAAGCAATGAGTTTGCATAAGACCGGACCTCGAAGTAGTCAATTTCCTTTATAATGACCGTTTATTGTTAAAACTGACTATTTCAAATTCAATGACTTAGGGTAACTCGATCTTAATCCTGAGCTAATTATGAATTCCTGTTTATTCAGGATTATCCTTTGATCTGCATATGTGAGAGTAATCCAACATCACGGCGCAATAAGCCTCCATTTTGGGGATAAAAACGGATAGATAGCTGAGGACATAGTGTTACAAGATGGAATTTACTCATATCCAACTTAGGGTTGGCAGATAGGTTGTTCTCTTAAGCACTGATTCCTGATTTTGAACAATGTGGCCCCGTCCTCTGATGATCGAGAGGCACATGGTTTATAAGGTGGACTATAAACCAAATTGTTCAATAAAGGATCAGTGGGAGCTTAAGAAGCAAGGTGTATTTACAGAGGTAAAATAATAATTCTGACCTAGCTATAAATACGACGACCTATGAAAAATCGACTTACTGATTATGGTTAAAATGGAAAGAAATATATATACAATGAGAAGAGTGCAACTATCAAGCTATAGTGGTGTGTCTCGGTAGTTGACGAATATTGATTAATTCGATCTCAAGTGTTTAGCCAATTAATCTCAAATCGTTGGAACTCATGATCTGTAGGTCCATAAGGTCCCTCTACTAGCTCGTAAAATTATCTTGGACTAAATGAATTGAGTGAATTTGAAATGTTGAGTTTTGAAATGAAGGTTTTGAATTTGAAGTGTTCAAATTCAATTAGGGTTTTAATTAAGTGTATTTGATGCAATTGAAACGTTTAATTTTATTGAAATTAAACGAAATTAGAGAGTTAAAAAATATTTAAATAATGATTTAAATACTTGATGAGGAGAAATATAATATTTTATATTTTATATTAAATTTAATTAATTAAAATTAGTTTAGTTAATTATTAAATTTAATTCAATTTTGAAATTGATATTCAAAATTGGCATTTTGATTAATTGAAATTTTGAATTTTTTGAAAATTCAAAATTATAAAACTTAATTTAGAATTTGTTTTTTGAAAAATAAAAATTAAGTTTTAAAATTAATCAGATTTTATAGTATTAAATTGGATTTAAATTTAAAAAAAAAAAAGGAAGAAAGTGGAAAAATCCAAAATTGGTTTTTTCCACTCAAATTCCACCTCATGCCACTTCAATGTCAATGGAAATTGAAGTGACATCAGCCTTGCAAGCTGAGTTGCATGGTTTTCATCTATAAATTGAAGTATTGGACTTCGATTTGATACCCATGCAAGTGAATTGGTTGCTGAAATTCTACAGAATTTTTTCCTCTCCAAACCCTCATCCATCTCAACTCTATTGGCCTCAATTCAGTGTTTTCACCACACATTCCAAGCTTGGGAATAGTAGAGAAGGTCTCTATGGTAGTCCATTGCAAATTTGAAGTCTCAATTCGTGAAGTGAAGCTATGTTTGAAGAGATTCATCAAAGGTTGTAGTTCTTGAAACCCTTTCTCTGAAATTTTATCGCTATGATACAAAGTTTGTTGCTATGCAGTTTATTATAAATAAACCTAAGTTTATGCAGTTTCTTATCAATAAACTAACTGTACCTTCTTGAATAAACCCCAAAGGAATATAATCAATAGATACCAGTACCTAGTTTAGTATCAATAATCTTCAATTTATGCAGTTTATTATCAATAGGCACCAGTACCTAGTTTTCTAGTCGTATATGGCAAAGATAGATCAATTGTCATGTTTCCTGGTGTACCTTTTTCAATAAACATTAGAGGAATATAATCAATAAAAAAAACTTTTATCTATGTAGTTTATTATCAATAATCTTCTGTTCATGCAGTTTATTTTCAATAAACACCATAATCTTCTAGTCATGAATCTCAAATAAAGATCAGTCTTCAAGTTCCACAACATACTTTTTTCAATAAACCCTAGTAGATAGGTTTTGTTTATAGTAGTATCATAGAGGGGTATATCTTCTCCAATTTTGTCATCGATTGTCGTAGGTATTAGGGCAATACTATAAAATTTTCAATTTCATCGTTAAAGGTAATAGGTATATTCGTCGTCATTGGTCGTCGATTATACGTTCGTAGCCAGAAGAAGAAGAACGAAGAAGAACGGTCATCAAATATTGAAGAAAAACCCTCATCCGCTTACAGTCCATTCGTCTACTATCCGCCGTCGATATTCCGTCCAATGTTCGCCTCAGTCCGTTCGTCGTTGATATTCTGATGGCCTTTTTCCGTTGTTGGTTGCCGAACGGAGAAGAAGGAAACCTTCTGTCTGTCGTTGAAATTCTGTCCAACGTTCGCCTACAGTCCATTCGACGACGATAAATTTCGTCCAACATTTGCTTACAGTCTGGTGGCCTCTGTCGTTGATTAGAGAAGTCGGAACCCTTTCCACTGGAAACTTGTCGATGAAAAGTGGTGGGAGGTGGGGGAGAAACTGGAAGGAGGTGGAGGGAAGTTGAAAAGATGTGGGTTTAAGATTCATTGGAAATAGGAACATTAAAAAAAAAAAAAAAACCAATGTGGCAGTTGAACGGTATGTATATATATATACACACACACTAGAGTGTAAGGGTTTATTTGTAAATAGTCGATTACATTTGTGTAAAAAATAAGGCAAATAGGACATTTTTTTTTTTTTTTTTTGTAAAAAATAGAATGTCAAAGACATCAGTGTAATATGGGCCTCATTTTAAGACCTTTTATGTAGAAGCCCTTTTCTTTTAATTGAAAAGCCCAAAAGTCCATCAACCCATCGTCCTTTAGCCTAATACTCAAAATTTAAAAGGGATTTCTACATAAAATTCCTAAAGAATAAGCACATATTACGTTAATGTCTTGAACATTTCATTTTTTTACAAAAAAGACCTATTGACCTCCATATTTTCATTAATATTAATGACTATTTACAATTTAGCCCTCACCTACGTTATATATATATGAAGGAATCTCGTCATGAGAAGATCCTTGAGTGGAAGCGAATTTTTCAAGTTCCATTGATTATTGAATATAAAATTTAAAATAAACATACGAATAGATATGCATTCAAAATTAAATTACAGCATGCTTTTACAAAGAAAATAGGTTTCAAGAAACCTCACCTTTGAAGAACCTTTCTTTAAGTAATCCCTCGTATGAGCCATAAACATAACTTCTTCCTCCCGGATCTCCTTCTTCACGCACAGATACTACCAATCGAGAATTCTCTGTATTTTCTTTTGGGATTAAAGGATTCAAGCAGGCGTTGTGGGTTTTGCTTGAATCCTTGGAAGAGGGAAGGAGAAAGAGAGGATGGGAGGGAAGTTTTCAGAGAACCTTTCTCTTAGATTGTGAATCCTTGAAGAAGATGATTCTCTCAACTTTTTTTTTATCATACGTTAGTTATTAAGAGAATGAGGGAAGAGAGTTATAACTCCTTCCCTTTTATTAATTTCAAATAAATTAATAAAATAGAATATATAATAACTACTTTATTATATATACACTATATGTTATATAAAATATAACATATAACCTATAGTTTTATATTGCATCAAATACAACATAAACTATAGATTTTATTCTCTCTTAACTATACATGACATTTAATATAAATCACATTTATATGAATCTCATCCATATAAATGATATTTGGATCATATCCAAATATTTTGATTCCTCTCAATATAAATCATATTTATATTTAATTACTTGAATCTTATTCATATAATATTTGAATCATATTCAAATTCTTCTCATATATAATGTATCAAATACATTATAATTAATTATATCATATATAGTTAATTCCCTCAATTAATTTGAACACTTCAAATTAATCCAAAGATTAAATTCGTGTTGAGCTATAGTGAGGACCTTAGGGACCTGTAGATTGAAGCTCCAACGGTACTCGGATAAATAATTAAACTCTGTAATTAAATTACCCAACATCAGTTAATTGTCATTCACTCCACTAAAGGCCAACAATTGCACTCTTCGCACTACAGATAAATTTTTGTGTCCCTTGGATACAACCAATTAACAGTGCAATGATCCTTTACAAATTGCTCGTAAGTACAGCTGAACCAAAATACTATTTTCCCGTGTAGTTACATCTAACTCCTTAAGTACCACTGATTCCTCTAATGAACAATAAGTCATAGTTCCACTATGACCAAGTCCTTTCGGGCTAGGAGAGGATGTGACCACTATGTTCAAGACCCAGAATCAACCCTTAAGGGAGCAATTTATCTACTTGTCCCTGCATCGGGGAAGGAGTGAATTCCGTCTTGTGTAGTTGAGTTCCCAACTCCCCAATCAAACGAATTCCCAAAATGTTAGGCTTGTTGAGTTGGCAAACTGCCCACTCTCACCCATACAAATCAAAGGATCGCCTTCATGATTAGGAGTTCACAACTCACTCAGGATTCAAGTCATGTCACTTATGGTCATCCTAGTGAAATGTAAGTCTCTATTATTAACGGCGTTATATAAAGAGACTAATCATTTCGTGGTTTGGTCTTATACAAATTCTTTGTATAGGATACCCCCGCTCGCATGTCTCCACTTGAATGATCAGGATCATTTGTAGCACTTTACAACACTTGTAACACCTACAAAGCGGGTCGTATCCATAGTGTCACCAGGGTAAGGTACCCAATCTTATCCATCTACTACAGACGATTTAGGTTATTATTTAAACAAGATCCACTTGTATGTCTTTACATACTTGATTAAATTACATGAAATAACCTCGGATCTTAGTTTATTAGATTGAGTATATGCTTATAAAATAACCCTTATTTTATTAACAACAATATGTTTATACAAGGTTTACAAACTACGAGATTACAAGGAGATTTAGGACATCATTCCCAACAATATATATATATATATATATATTCTCTCTCCCCCATGTATAGATTCTCTCTCCCCAATAATATATTTCATATATTCTCTCCCCCCATAATTCACACCCATTTCTTCCTCTTCCCTCTCTTTTCTCATTCCCACTCAATCTCTTTTCTCCTTCCATGGTGTGAGTTACAGGTGGTAGACGATGACATGGGACGAATTGATGGTTCGACACGAGATGATACGAAAGACTTGGGACGAATCGATGGTGCAGACAGCAAGGGGTGAATCAACGATGACAGATTGAGCAGATTGAATATACGATATGGCGGGACGAGCAAATCCAGTCGACAACAACGGGGAGAGAGATTCGTAACGGCCATGGCTGAAGAAGAAGAGATGAAGATGAAGAGTTATGTATTATAAACCACCATATGAAGATGAACTTTATTTTTTCCTATTTTTTATGTATACTGTGATATATATGCACTTTTTTTTAGCTTTTGTAGGAAATTTGATATATATTGTGATATATGTATTTGTTTATTTGATATAAATGAGTATTTTTTTTTTAGTTAGACTTATTATATTATATTATGATATATATACTCTGGTGTAAATGAAATTTATGAAGATTTATATACTGTGGTATATTTCATATATTGGTTTATACCATGATTTATGTCAAACATTGAGTCAATCTCTAATTTATAAACTGTAGTATACTTAATATATTGGTTAGAATATTTTCAAATACCTAACACAATGTTATAAGATATATTTAAAATAATCATGAATCCGTCAAAATTTCCTAAGATATAGTTAAAATTGAAGGAACTCTAAATGTAGAGAACCAATGAACGAATGCAGATCGTTTCAAATTCCATTGTGAAAGAATATATACATTTACAATCTAACAACATAGTTATGCATAAAGAGTAAATTACAGCATGTAAAACCCGAACCCTAATTACTTTAAGTAATGTGATATCTTCTAATAAGCTAAATAATGCCATGTCTTAGGATGGATAGAAGATGGAATGCATAATAAGCATATGAATGAGACCATGCTATCTAATGAGGAGTGGTGCTGAAGTACTATTGTGAGTGAAGTTACAAAAGGAAATTTGCTAAATTCTGCCATTCATCACCAATAGTGGACCAGGTGGCACAATGAGGGTTCATGCTGGATTTTGGGCGGTGATATAAGTAAGAAGGTTGAATTGATTGGGTCGGTTTGGACAGATTACTTAGGCAATTTGTGTAATTTCAATGGCATTCGAAAGCTCTGTGTATCTATTTTTTGTGGCTGGGTGCTGGAAGGAAAACTCACCGGAATAAGGCCAAAGGGTCAAAATAAAGACGAAGGGTTCATTTCTTGGGTGAATCTAAGCCATCCGTGAAGAATTGAAGCTTCAGGATGAATTACGAAGCGTTTTGAGCTAAAAAATTGAGGTAATATTGTTAACTCAGTTATAAACAACTTTGTAGAATGGAACTTTTTAAGATGAGGCTTGAAAATCGAGTTATATAATTTTGAAGATTGAACTGGAAATTGTTGAACAATCAGGCAGCTACTTGAATTGGAGCCAATGATGAAGTTTTGAATCTCCAGATTAAACGACGAGGAATTTTAAGCTGAAATTTAAGGTAATTTTGCTAACTCAATACTAAACATGTTTGTAGAAGGAATTTTCTTCAAAAGAGGGCTGGATTTTGAGTTATGAATTTTTGAAATTGTAACAGAGGATCTGGGCATAAGCAGGCAGCTGCTTAGGAAGATTAAGCAGGCAGCTCAAGAGCGAGAGCGAGAGGTAGTTCTCGCTAGGGACGGAAATCTCGTTGGTTTGCATCGAATCTCGCTAGTTTTGCTCTGAATCTCGCTGGAAAGTGCCAAATCTCGCTGGGAATGGTAAATCTCGCTCATAAGAGTGGTCTCGCTCATATGGGTGATCTCGCTCATGATGAATTTCTCGCTAGAAATACTGTTTTTGTTGATAAAAGTTCCATTAGTAAATGAACTATTTGAGGTATTTTGCTAAGAATTCTAAGTAGTTTAACTGAGGATTATGTTCTTTTAGGCAAAGAAGAGCTAGGAGAGGCGTATAACACGTTAAGAGGCCAACGAACTATGAGTGACTGAGTAAACTTTAAGTTTTTAAATATTCACGTATATATGATCAAGTAAAGCACAATGACATTAATAATGTATTTATACTTCTTAAGGAACATATTGTTGAAGAATAATTTAATGCATATCTCCCGGATCGTATGTGAGTAGCACAGGCCAAGGTATGTTGTGTAATCGTTACAAAAGCTATGTTCTGATTTGATACATGCTTTCTAAAGGAAGGTTACAGAAGAACGAATTCTTGTGTAAATGAGTGACAATGGAATAGCTCTTGTGTAATACTAGGCTTGGAACTTATTTGTTGTTACAAAATACACATTTGATACCAAAGGACGTTGAGAAGGTATCTAACCAATTTAGTACCGAAGGACACTTGAGAAGGTACCTGGCCAATTTGATACTGAAGGACTTTTGAGAAGGTATCTGACTAATTTGATACCGAAGGATGTTGAGAAGGTATCTCACCAATTAGGTACCGAAGGAAACTTGAGAAGGTACCTGGCCAATTTGATACCGAAGGACTTTTGAGAAGGTATTCGGCCAAATTGATACCGAAGGACATATGAAAAGGTATCATAACAGCTCGATACTAAAGGACGTTTAAGAAGGTATCCTAGTCAAGTACCTGAGGATACTGAAGGACAATGAGAAGGTATCCTAGTCAGGTACATAAGGTACGATGGTACTCAGTTATAACCACGTGCACGTAAGTAATACAACGTCGAGGGATTGAGCAAAAGAGTTCTCCCCGACTAAGGTTGACGTTGAGGGTTAGAACTATTAGTTCACTCTCGACTAAGGATAAAGGTGGTCATATATTCTTCTAGGCTGGAAGGATAGGTTAAAATTTCTAATGCTTGTGAATGTTTATCAACGCTTGATGTTTACTAATGTATGAGTTTTCCAAGTATGTTTTTCATGTCTAACGCTTGCTAGTGGTTTTACATGCTAGTGTAATATGTTTTAATCTAACTTATTTCACAAAATATGAAGCATGCGTTAGGGTTAAAGCTAAGGTTGAATGAAGCTTGATGTACTATATTTTAAATACTTAAAGTTGCCAAAGTACATGCATTGGTATTTCTAAACATAATGAGTAGGGATATTGGTAGGGAAGGTATCTGAATAGATGTACCTAAGGTGTTGACGGTACGTAACAAACTCCGTGTGTATGTAGGCAGGTCTGAATGAGAGGCCGAGGTATAATTCTTTTGGCCGGTAATAGACAATGGGAGTTAGAGCGGTGTATGCTCGTTCTCAACCAGGATGCAATGATGATTATTGATGTATAAAAGTTGTTATCAACGTTTATGTCTTTGGGATGTTGCTTGAGATGCCATCGATATATTTAAAGAGATCGACGTAGGGATCTCTTCTAGCCATAGTTTAGTGTGAACAGGTTGAAGTAGAGGTCTCATCTGGCCATGGCTTGACATTGGGAATTAGAGCAATGAATGTTCATTCTCAATGAAGATTCAGGTTTCAGATACATTGGTTTAAAAGGTTTTAAGTACACATCTGCTTGGTATACTTTAAGTTCCAACATTATGTTTTCAAGCTTTCAGTTTAAGTATGAGATTTACATTTTATTAAGTCACTCACTGGGCTTCTAGCTCACGTTTTTAAATGTTTTCTTTTCCAGGTAGTGGTCAGTTCCTAGAAGACTTTTTTGCTGCTGCTCCGCCACTCAAAGAAATAGGTTGAGGGAAGCGTAATTGAAGACCTGTATTAGCTAGTACACATGTGTGTGTCTAGTGACTAGTATCCTTGATGGGGCTCATAAGGTGGTAATATCCATGTATAATCGCTGTTGCGGAACGCTGTAGTGTAAATATATTAAGTTTTGAGTTAATATGTATGTATTTAAGGTTTGAGTATTAGTTAACAAGTAAAATAGGTAGTAAGTGCCAGCAAAAGGGTTGGTAACTGCTGCTGTCACTATTCCGTTCAGGTTAGGAGGGTAATCAGGTGCGGGGTGTGACACAGCATGCTACAAAGGTCAAAACACACAAGGGATCGAGTGAACATACTTTTGAAGAACTTTTCTTCTAGTATTCACTCGATCAATCAGAAAAGCGTTCAATAGCATGAACGTAACACGAGCAAATCAGCAAACTGCACAAACTGGTAAAACCTTGAACACAATCGAGTAAAATTCGACTGTCGACCCTTGAACAGAAACTTGACACTACCACGAGGCTACCTTGGTATTCTCGGTGTGAGAATCCAGGAGGTGTGGACTCTGTATGTATTTGGAAGAGGGAAGGAGGAACTATACGATCGATTAGAAGATCGAATAAGTGGGAGAAAGAAAAAGTCTATCATATAGACTTAGGTACTCAATCGCTTAGCAAACAAGGCACTATCGTATAGGTCAACTCGATCGATCGTTTACTCTCTCAACCAAGTTATCATATAACTTGATTCTTCTTGCACGTGTAATGTGTGTTATGAAAAAATGAAAACTATTTTCACTTTATCCCACCGATTGCCATAAACTGTCCATAACCAACCACTAAGTCGGTTATTGGAGAAAACCGAAATCAATTATCTTATAATTAATTTATTGTAAATAAATATAATAACTAATTTATCATATTATATGTATAACCTATAATTTTAATATCACATCATATGTAATATATATACCATAGATCTTTTTCTCCTTTATGGCATTTAATATAAATCATATTTATATTAATTCCTCTAATAAAATAATGTAACAAATGCACTAAATCAATTATATGACATATACTTGAATATATTTAATTATATCATATTTAATAATATTCCCTCTTGTTAATTTAAACACTTCAAACTAACCCAAAAACTAATTCTCAACATGAATCCATTGAGCTACCAATGGTACCTTATGGACTTGTAGTTTGAAGCTCCCAGCGTACGTGAATAACTGACTAAACTCTTCAATCATGATATCCACCATCCGTTAACTATCGAGTACTTCACTAAAGACCGATAACTGCACTCTTCGTACTATAGATATATTTTTGTATCCATCAAATATAACAATCAACAGTACGATGACCTTTCACAAATCACTCATAAGTACAACTAGGCCAATTTTCCGTTTTGCCCCTATAGTTACATCTAACTCCTTAAGTACCACTGATTCCTCTAATGAACAATACATCATAGTCTCACTATGAATAACCCTTCTCGGGTCAAAAGAAGGCGTGACATACATTGTTCAAGCCCAAGAATTAGCCGTTAAGGAACCAATTTATCTACTTACCTCTGCTTTGGGGAATGAGTGAATTTCGTCTCGTGTAGCTTAGTTCCCAGCTCCCCAATTAGATGAATCTCCAAAGTGGTAGGTTTGAGTCGGCGATTTGGCTATTCGCACCTATGCAAATCAAAGGACCACCTTCATAGGCAAGAGTTCACAACTCACTAAGGATTAAGGTCATGTTACCTATGGTCATCCTAGTGAAATGAAAGTCTCTGTCATGAACTTCGTTATATAACAAGACTAAACATTTCGTGGTCCGATCTTATATAAATTCCTTTGTATTGAATATTCTTGCTCGCATGTCTAATACACAAATGGTTAGGTTCAGACCTTTTGTAGCACTTTACAATATTTGTAACACTTACAAAGCGGGCTGCACTCATAGCGTCACCAGGATAAGGCTTCCCTTATTTATCCATATACTACAGACCATTTAGATTATCACTTAAAGCACGATCCACTTGTATATCTCCGCATACATGCTTTAGTTACAACGATAACCAGGGATCTTAGTTTATTGGTTTGTGATTAATGCAACTAAAATATCTCATATTTCATAAACTAAAGTGAATAAAATTTCTCATATTATAAATCATTAAACTGTTTGTTCATATAGATGTTTACAAACTACATTACAAATACCGTAGCTAGTGGGGTGTACAAGATAATCACATTACATGTACACAAAATAATAAACTAGGGCACTAAGGCCCTAGTCCAGCCGTGGTCAGTCCCGTAGACCCATACTTTGGAGGTGACCCTCAAACACTGTAGCGGTGAGAGCCTTCATAAATGGATCAACAACTTTGTACTCTGAAGCTATCTTTGTGACAATCACGCCCCCTCAATGAAAAATCTCTTGGATGAGATGATATTTTTGCTCTATATGTTTGTCTCATTATGACTCCGAGGTTCACAGGAATTCGCCACAACATCACTATTATCAAAATAAAGGATGATGGACCTAGACATGCTTGGAACAATTTCTAGATCAGTCAGGAACTTTCTGAGCCAAACGACCTCCTTAGCAACTTCACAAGATGCAACAAACTCGGCCTCCATAGTGGAGTTAGCAATGCACCCCAGCTTGGTGCTTCGCCATACTACAACTTCTCCATTAAGAGTGAACACTTGTCTCTTATACACATCTAGATGTGTATAAGAGACAGTACATACTCAGCTTCCATTGTGGAGTTAGCAATGCACCCCAGCTTGGTGCTTCGCCATACTACAACTTCTCCATTAAGAGTGAACACTAATCTTGAAGTGGATTTTCGAGAATCCTTATCAGTCTGAAAATCAGATTATATGTATCCTACAATGATCAAATCCTTAGAACCATACACAAGCATGTAATCCCTCATTCTCCGAAGATACTTGAGAATGTTCTTGACGGCTGTCCAGTGACCCTATCCTGGATTTGACTGATATCTACTGACTATCCCTACAACTAGTAGATGTCAGGTCTAGTACATAACATCGCGTATATCAAACTGCCAAAGGCATATGCATAGGGAACCTGTCTCATTTCGTCAACTTCTTGAGGTGTCTTAGGACACTGTTTCTTAGACAATGTAACTCCATCCCCAAAAGGCAAAAGGCCCCTTTTGAAGTTCTGCATCGAGTACTTGATCAATATCTTTTCAATGTACGATGCCTAAGACAGGGCTAGGACTTTGTTCTTTCGATTCTGAAAGAACTGAATCCCAAAAAAAAACAAAGCCTCTCCCAAATCTTTCCTTTAGAATTAGGTCGCTAGCCAGTTTTTAAATGAAGTCAGTAAACCTCATCATTCCCAATGAGTAAATATTAACTACATACAATATTAGGAAAACTACTGAACTCTTGATGATCTTCTTGTAGACATAAGGGTCATCAACATTTTGGTTAACACTATAAGATTTGATCGCAATATCAAACCTTATGTTCCAAGATCGAGATGCCTGTTTCAGTCTATAAATAGACCGATTCAGCTTGCAAATCTTTTGTTCTTGACCTTGGGCTATGAATTCCTCGGGCTGCATCATGTAAATGGTCTTTTCAAGATTGTCATTCAGAAAAGTAGTCTTGACATCCATTTTTCATATCTCATAATCATAATATGAGGCAATTGATAGGAGGATGCGGATAGACTTAAGCATGGCAACAGGCGAGAAAGTCTTCTTATAGTCAACACCCTCTACCGGGATATAACCCTTTACCAAAAGTCTAACTTTGAAGGTTTGCACCTTTCTATCAGCACCCCGTTTCCTCTTGTAGATCAATTTACAACCTATAGGTTTAATCCCATCAGGTTGATCTACACGATCCTAAACTGAGTTGAAGTACATAGACTCCATCTTGAGATCTATGGCTTAGACCCATTCATCTCTGTCAACATCCTCCATTGCCTTTTTGTAAGACAATGAATCCTCAACCTCGCCATCAGCTACCATAGCTAGGATTTCAATTAAACCCATATAGTGAATAGGTGGTTCGTAACCGTCCCACTACGTCGAGGTTCCCTCAACTCTTGAGGTGGATTTAACCTACTAGATGAACTTTCATCAACAACTCTTGTTGATATAGCAGGCTCTTCAACAACTTTTATTGAAGTTTCAGTAGTTTCTTTGGAATGCTCACTCAACACGATTTTACTTCTTAGAATGTGCTCCCTAATATGATCCTCCTCAAAGAAAGTAGCATTTGTCAACAAAAACACCTTGTTTTCCCTTAGGATCATAAAAGTAATCCCCTCGTGTTCCTTTGGGGTAGAATAAAAATAGGCACAGCCTCGAACGTGGTTCCAGTTTCTTAGGATTAGCCTCAAGCACATGTGCTGGGCAACCCCAGATACGGAAGTGACGTAAACTAGCTTTACGTCCGTTCCACAACACCAAAGGTGTTATGACAAGACTCTTGGAGGGAACACAGTTGAGGATGTAAGCTGCAGTCTCTACAAGAAAACCCCAAAATGAGTCCTGTAAGAAAGTGTAACTCATCATCGATCGAACCATGTCTAACAGAGTTCTTTTCTCCTCTCCGATACATCAATTTGCTTAGGTGTACCAGGTGCTGAGAGTTGGGAAAAGATTCCATTCTATCTGTTAGGGTTGATGCCCTAAAGTCTCGTGTCCTGTAGTTTGTAAACAGTTTCTACGAACGCTTGTGATGTATAATATATGATATTTTACTTCCATTCTTGATTTTTCTCAGTTAAATGTTTTATTTTCTTTACCACAAACCAATAAACCTAATATCCCTGGTTATCTGGATGTAACTTAACCATGTAGTGGTGATATACAAGTGGATCTTGTCTTAAGTGATAACCAAAATGGTTTTGTGGTATATAGAAAAAGGAGGGAAACCTTATCCTGGTAACGCTACGAATGCGTCCCGCTTTGTGGAATGGTCACAAGCATTATGATTTGTCACAGANAGAAAAAGGAGGGAAACCTTATCCTGGTAACGCTACGAATGCGTCCCGCTTTGTGGAATGGTCACAAGCATTATGATTTGTCACAGATGGTCTGATTCTGATCATTCGTGTAGGAGACATGCGAGCGGAGGTGTCCTATACAAAGAGTTTGTATAAGACCTGACCATGAAGTGTTAATGTCTTGTTATATAACACCGTTCATGATAGAGACTTCACTTCACTAAGATGACCATAGGTAACAAGACCTCAATCCTTCGTGATTTGAGAACTCCTGCCATTAAGGGCGGTCCTTTGATTTACATGGGTGTGAGTGTCCAGGTAGCCGACTTAAACCTACTACTTTGGGGATTCGTTTGATTTGAGAGCTGAGAACTCAGCTACACAAGATGGAATTCACTCCTTCCCCGGAGTAGGGCAAGTAGATAGATAGCTCCCTTAAGGGCTGATTCCAAGGCTCGAACGATGTGGCGCCACACACCTTCTATTGGCCCGAGAGGTGTTCACACATAGTTTGACTATGTTGTATTGTTCATTAGAGGAATTAGTGGTACTTAAGGAGTGGAATGTAACTATAGGGGCAAAATGGTAAATTGGCCCAGTTGTACTTACGAGCATCTATGAAGGGTCATCATACTCATGATTGGTTATATCCGATGGACACAAAAATATATATGTGGTAAGAAGAGTTCAGCTATTGGTCTTTAGTGGAATTTCTGGTAGTTAACGGATGGTGAATCTCGTGGCTAAAGAGTTTAGTCAGCTATTCACGTACAGTTGGAGCTTCGAGCTACAGGTCCATAAGTTCCCCTTGGTAGCTTGGATAAAGTTGATAATAAGTTTTTGGGTCAGTTTGAAATGTTCAAATTGACAAGAGAGAGTTTGATTTTATATGATATAATTGAACTGGTTAATTATATATGATATAATTGACTAAATGTATAAGATACATTATTTTGGAGGAAATTGGATATAAATATGATTTATATCAAGTAGAGGAGAAATTTATAGTAGATATATTATCAAACTATAGGTTAAGAATATAATATGATTATATTCATTATTTAATTAAATAGGCGGTTATGAGATAATTGTCTCAGAATTTCTTCGGAATCGTGTGAAAGTGGGAAAATTGAATTCGGTTCTTGTAACTGAAGAATAAAATGAAAATTGGTTTTCTTTTTTGAAAGAGACATAGAAATTCGCCCAAGGTGTGAAAATTTCACGATCGCTTAACGTTGAGAGCCTATACGATAGTGCCCATCGCCTAAACAATCACATACCTGCGCACTAAACGGTTGCACGCGATTTACAAACGATCGCTTATTTTTCTAAACAATTGCTTAGCGCGCCGAGCAGACCCAAATGATCGTTTAATATTTTCTATACGATCGCTTGATCGCTTAATATTTTTTATACGATCGCTTGGTAAAACCTACATGATCGTGTACTTTTCTCTAAATGACAAGCACTTAACTATACGATAGTCATCTACTTTCTCCCACTTGCTTGTTCGTTCTATGCGATTGTCTTTTCCTCCTCCCTCTACCAATTCTATCAAAGTCCACCCTTTGGATTCTCACTCTGAGGATACCAAGGGCTTCGAGTGATGGTGTCATCCTCGGTTGCTGTTGGTTCGTGCACTGCCATTCGTGTAGACGACCGTGGTACTGTTAAGTGACTGCTTATTGGGTGATAAGGTACGTAGAGGGGTTAGAGTGAAGATTATCTTCAACTGATACGTTTACTCAGTATTTTGTTTTTTAATTGTTAAAGCATGCCTATAATTAGTATTACAATGCATATTTGTTTGTTAGAATATATGTGTGATAATTCGGTCACAGTGAAATGGGAAAGATCCGAACCCGCTCATGGATACACTTGTTCAAGAGTTCTTTCAATTGGTATCGGAGCCAGGTTACTAATATTCCAATTTCATATATGCAAAGAATTGCATGTACATTCGCGGTGGGTGCATATCTACTCTCTGTTGAATTGTTCAATTGTTTGGATGTGCGGATTAATGGAGTTTTCTGGGATGAAACCTCGATTTGATTAATTCTTTTGCATTTTCGGTTAATTGTAAAGGCCCCTGCATTTTTTGGCATAATTAATTATTATTGAGTCTGTAATTCAAAGTTAATTTGAGTTTTGAGTCGTTTGTGAAGAAGTTTGGAGCAAGGGTTGTCGTTCTTCGCAGAAGAAGACGATCAAAAATTGATCAGGTCGTGTAGACGATAGGGTAAGCGATTACTGAGTATTGAAATGGCAGGTCGTGCCCATCGAAACATTTTTCCTTGTCAACCTACGTTGGTTGCCTACCCTGTGGAGCAGCAGGTTGTGGGTTAGTAGATTTCTTCCCCTTCCCCTCACTACCCTTCTTCTTCTTCCACTTGCTAGTGCCAGAAGAAGAAGGTGCAGACTTCGTTCCAGTGGTCGAACCTTGATGGAACTTCTTAGATGATGAAGCAACATTTGGCTCATTAACTTTCTTCTCCTTGCTTTTCAGTAAGGATTGGAATGTCTGCAACTTTTGAGGAGAGTTATAAGGGTGTAGTCAACCCTATTCAGAACAGCATTGCTTACAAAGTGTTGGAAACTTTCTAGTAGCATCTCTAGAATTATGCTAACCTGGATGGGCTCGTCGATGCGAGACCCGTTCATCTCCGCCACTTTAAAGTGGACCATCATGTTCTGAACATGTTCACGAACAAAGGTTCCCGTCTTCATCTTGGAGTTGAAGATGAACTTAAGAGCGTCATGCCTAAGTTGCACGAACGATTGTCCGAACATTCCCCCCAGGGACTCCATGATCTCGTGTGCAGTGACCATGGGCTCATGCTTCTTGGCCAAAACATCGTTTAGGCTGGCCTAGATATACGCTCGGCCTTCTGGTTCATCTGTATCCATTTCTCATAAGCCTCTCGAACATTTCGAGCAGTGTTTTTAGGTGGAATTGGAGGACGCTCTTCCATAAGGATGAACTGGAGGTCATCAATGATAAGTATTGTGTTTATCGTATTCTTCCAACTAGCGTAGTTTTCGCTAGTCAGTTTGTCGGCGACTAAAAAGCTAAAGTAACGGTTGCCATTAATTAAAAGTTGCTGAAAACAAGAACAACTTGAACAAGTCTTTTTGCATTACCACTTTTATGACCAATTTTAGGTTTTAGCAAAATAGTTCTAATGTACACTAAGTGAGATCTATTTTGCAATGATGTCCCAATGAGGCAGGTCACCATTAGGTGATCAAATGCCCCTTCACTGGAATGAGGCATTCTCAACCACTAGACAGAAACAACGCCTTGTAACTGACTCTAACAGTCACTATTTTTCGGTCCAGAATTTGTTAACAACCTTAACAATTCTGTGTAAGTGTACCCTCATTTTAGGCCCTAGAGCCCCACCCTCATGCATCCACCGTAGGAAAAAGCAGATTAGGACAAGAGACTAAAGAACCCTTATCCTTTTTAGGAGATCAGATAAAGAGTTGTGCAAATACAACCATCCTTTATTGGGACACTCCCAGGGTTGCCCTCAAGGCAATGCACAAAAACGTTATCCAACCTAATGAGATATACCATGGGATATGTTGTCACACGTCCCGCTCCCACTTACTATGAACATTCTTTCCATTCACCTTTGTATTGACTTACCCAAACACCATCCTTTAGGGGACATTCCCAGGGTGTCATGAGGCCGAGGATAGATCTCACGGTGTGAACTTTTAAGGAGAAACGTTTAGAGGTTTAAGTGAAGTATCATATTTCCCATGAACCTTCCACTGAATGTTCTACCTAGGGATTCATTAACTTAGTCAATCCGACTACTGATTTTAACTAGGTGGGTGTTTAATTTGCTAAAAAACAACACTTGCTTTTGATAATTAAACAAGTTTGATTCAAATCTTATTAAACACTTTAACAAACTATCATCAAATTTGCATGCATGCAACAAATTTACCTAATTCATCTTTCCAAGTGGGTTCCCAGGTAGGGGTATTCCATTTCCGTCAGCTTAAATACCCCAGCCTAGCCAGAACCCACCTTAGTCAAAGGTCCCTTATATATAGATTTGGTTCATATTTAATCTTTTATTAGTTAATTTAATCCTATTAAACCGAATTAAAAAATTAAACTTAGGTTTCTAATCTCATTAAAACCGTGATCTTAAATCTATCTCAATCAAATTTTAAAACTCTTTTAAAACATGATTAAAACCTAAGTTTGTATGCATGTCTTTCTTATTGATTTTAGTTCTAAATTCATTAATTATAACTTTTATAAAAAATGAAACATCTAAAAACAAACCACATTGCTAAGCTAGACTAGGTATTTATAACTTTTATAAATTAACCCAAGTGTCATGCTTCATGCAATGTTCATTCATTACTATATATAACTTTTATATAACTTGTAATGAACCAAGCATACATGCTAACATACACCCTTATACTATAATACTTATAATATAAAGATGATGCATGGATATGCTTAATGTATGCATATATTATAACTCTTACATTATATGATGCATGACCATGCTTTAATGTAATTTAATCATGCAAGCTACTATATTATAACAATTATAATATAAAGATGATGCATGAATAAAATGCATAACCTATAGTGGTTCTTAAAACTATATGACATACTTTATGACATATAATTAAACATACATCACATGTACATTCATTAAAAATTAATGGACCGGGATAATTAACCTCCTAAAACTTAAAATAAAAACTATCTATTAACTAAGCCATTAAGTCCACCGGCTCAAACCGACGAACTGGGTCTTGAACCGCCCAGGTGAAGCCTTGTTCCTTAATCGTATTGCAGCTTCTTTTGATCGTTGAGTAACGTTGAACGAGTATAAACGATCGTGTAGCATGGATCAAGTGCCTTTGACTATGTGATGAATCATTAAGGCCACACGATCATGCAGCGCACATTGGTGTAACATGCCTAAACGATCGAGTAGACGAAAACTATGCGATGAAGCATGATCGTCTAATCGATCAAGGGACAATCGTCAAGTATCTTATACCAAATGATTGAGTAGCCAATGACTATACGATGAGCATGTTGCCCTACTCGATTGTTTAGTGTGTGCGCCTACTATGCGACGAGTATCATATACTTAGTAATCTTTTACCTCAAGTGTCTACGCGATCGAGTAGCTAATGCTACATGATCAAGTAGAAATTTTCTACACGATCGTGTATCCAAATCTAAACGATCGTGTATCCAAATCTAAATTACAACATGCTACAAAGGTCAAAACAAGCAAATGATCGAGTGAACATACTTTTGAAGAATTTTTCTTCTAGTATTCCCTCAAACAATCAGCAAAGCGTTCAACAGCACGAATGCAACGCGAGCAAATCAGCAAACTACATGAACTGATAGAACCTTGAACATAATTAAGTAAAACTCGATCCTTGACCCTCGAACAGAAACTTGACACTACCACGAGGCTACCTTGGTATTCTCGGTGTGAAAATCCAGGAGGTGTGGAATTTGTATGGATTTGGAAGAGGGAAGGAGGAACTATATGATCGGGTAGACGATCGAATAAGTGGGAGAAAGAAGAAGTCTATCGTATAGACTTGGGTACTTGATCGTTTAGCAAACGAGCCACTATCATATAAGTCGACTTGATCGACCATTTAGCAAGCAAGTTAATGATTTCTTGACCAAATCAATAATTACTTGTCATTATAGGAACAAGATTTGTTCTGATATTAATGACTGTTGAGAGTGTCTCAATTTAGAGGAGGGATAAATTGACTACCCTTCGGTGGCTTTTGTCCTAAACCATTGAAGCGTCATTACAAAACTAGATGTCACACGGGGTTCATTTAGATTTTGCTAAACCATATTGGATTTTGTTTTTCAAGAGTATTTGCTAAAATCTAATGTAGATCAATGTGTTTGTCTTTCAGCAACATGTATGATTTTTCGTTAGTTGCCTCTTTTAATTTGATCGATTACATACATTAGAAAGAGTCTCTTAAAATATATTTCGTGGTAAACGACATCGAGTTTTTCATGGTTGAGAAGTGTCCTCAAGTCTCGACCCTTGATGCACTGCGAAATGTTCGTAATGCATATGAGGTGTGGATGAGGGCTAATTTGATGGTCCGACTTCATATTTTGGCTAGTATATCTGATGCATTGGCCAAAAGGGTTGAGAACATGGTCATTGCATGTCAGATCATGGACTCCTTGCAAGAATTGTTTGAACTTAAATTCTCACTTTTTTAGCACAAAGGGATGGATGACAAAGAAACCAGTTATGTCAGTTCCCAAGATAACCTCCAATCTTTCTTTAATGTCAGTGGACTAAAAGAGAAAGCAATTGTTGTTGACTCGGATGAAATTCATCGACGAGAATTGTTCTCTGAAATGAAACTTGGAGCTTATTTAGGTTCTGATATTGATCCTACTATTCTTTAGAAAAGGAAGTATTCTAAAGATAGTAAATGTGATTTATTTATCTTGGAGACGTGTTTGGTAGAGGATGATGATTCTTCCTGGATACTTGATTCAGGGGCTACTAACCACGTAAATTTTTCCTAGGATTTAGTTCCTGAAAAATGTTGGAAGAAGGAGAGTTAACTCTTCGAGTCGGTACTGGTGAGGTTGTTTTAGCTATTGCTGTAGGCAAGCTAAGTTATTTTTGGACAAGAAACGTTATTTGTTACTAGATAATGTTTTTTTAGTTCCTCATATCAAGAGAAACTTAACCTCGGTTTTTTGTCTAATTGAACAAGGTTATACTGTCTTCTTTTCTGAGAGTAAAGTGTTTATTTTCAAGAATGGTATGGAGATTGATTTTTTTTCAATGGAAAATAACTTATATGTACTAAGGTTATTATTCATAAAAGCCTTGCTTAATATTGAAATGTTCAGAACAATGACAACTACAAAAAGACTTAAGGTTTCTTTTAAGGAAAATGCCCATCTTTGGCATCAAAGGTTAGGTCACATCAACCTCAATAGGATTGAGAAGTTGGTGAAATGTGGACTTCTAAAAGGTTTAGAAGAAAACTCCTTGCCAGTATGTGAATCATGCCTTAAAGTCTACCTTTTACAAGAAAAAGTTATAGAGCCAAGGGAACCTTAGAGCTTATACATTCAGACATCTGTGGTCTGATGAGTGTTAGAGCTCGAGGTGGGTATGAATATTTCATCTCTTTCATAGATGATTATTCAAGATATGGGTATCCATACCTAATACAACGTAAGTCTGACTCTCTTGAAAAGTTTAAGAAGTATAAGGCTGAAGTTGAAAACTTGTTAGGTAAGAAGATAAAAACACTACAACCTGATCGTGGTGGAGAATATATGGACTTAGAATTTTAGAATTATATGATAGAACATGGAATCACATCCCAAATCTTGACCCCAGGTACACCTTAGTAGAATGGTGTATCAGAAAGGAGAAACAGAACCCTGTTATACATGGTTCGGTCTTTTTTGAACAACGTTTTGGAGACTACATGTTACATTTTGAACAACGTTCCCTCGAAAAGTGTTCCTGAAACACCTTTTGAGCTGTGGAGAGGTCGTAATGTTTACGCCACTTAAAGATTTGGGGATGTTTGACCCACATGCTTGTGGTTAGCCCTAAAAAAAGTTAGAACCGCGTTCGAAAGTTTGCCTCTTTGTAGACTATCCGAAAGAAATGAGGAGTAGATACTTCTATGATCCGAGTGAGAATAAGGTATTTGTGGCGATAAATGCTATCTTCTTGGAAGAGGACCACATCCGGGATCATAAGCCACGAAGCAAGCTTGTTTTACATGAGATTTCTAATGGGACTACTGAGTGTTTAACAAGATTTGTTGAACAGACTGATAGATCAATAAGAGTTGTTGATTTCGGTACATCTAGTCAACCATCTCAAGGGTTAAGACCGCCTCGACATAGTGGGAGGATTGTGAACCAACCAGAATGCTACATAGGTTTGACTGAAGCCCAAAAAATCATGTCTGATGATGGAGTTGAGGATCCATTGTCTTATAAGCAAGCAATGGAGGATGTTGACAAAGATGAGTGGATTATAGCCATGAATAAAGAAATGGAGTTTATGTACTTCAATTCTGTCTGGGAACTTGTGGATCAGTTTGATGGGATACAACCTATAGGGTGTAAGTGGATCTACAAGTGAAAACGAGGTGTAGATTGAAAGGTGCAGATCTTTAAGGCTAGACTCGTGACAAAGGGTTATATCCAGGTTGAGGAAGTAGACTATGAGGAAACTTTCTCACCTGTTGTCATGTTGAAGTCTATCAGAATTCTCCTATCCATAGCCACATTTTATGATTATGAGATATGGAAAATGGACGTCAAGACTTCCTTTCTAAATAGTAATCTTGAGGAGACCATTTACATGGCTCAACCAGAGGGATTCATTGTTCCAGATCAAGAGCAAGAGTTTGCAAGTTTAATAGGTCCATGTATGGGCTGAAACAAGTATCTAGATCATGGAACATTAGATTTGATAGTGCAATCAAATCATCTGGGTTTAATCAAAATGTTGATGAGCCTTGTGTTTACAAAAAAATCATCAACAACTCAATAGCTTTCCTGGTGCTGTATATGAATGATATCCTACTCATTGGGAATGATATAGGTTTTCTGACTGACATTAAAAAGTGGCTAGCCGCCCAATTACAAATGAAAGATATGGGAGAGGCACAGTATGTTCTAGGGATACAGATCATTCGAGATCATAAGAACAAGAGGTTAGCCTTGTCTCAGGCATCGTACATTGACATGTTTTTTATCAGGTACACTATGTAGAATTCCAAGAGAGGTTTATTACCCTTCAGACATGAAATTATTTTTTCTAAGGAATAGTGTCCTAAGACACCTTAAGAGGTTGAGTAAATGAGACAGATTCCCTATGCTTCGGTTGTTGGAAGCCTTATGTATGCAATGTTATATACTAGATCTGATATTTGCTATGCAAGAGGGATTGTTAGTCGATATCAGTCCAATCTAGGATTAGATCACTAGACGGCAGTAAAAAATATTCTCAAGTATCTTCGAAGAATGAGAGACTATATGCTTGTGTATAGAGATAAAGATTTGATCCTTACAAAATACACAGACTATGACTTTCAGACTAATAAAGATTCTCAGAAATCGACATCAGAGTTAGTGTTCACTCTGAATGAAGGGGTTGTAGTTTGGCGAAGCATCAAGTAGGAATGCATCGCAGACTCCACTATGGAAGTCGAATACATAGCCACTTATGAAGCTGCTAAAGAGGCTGTTTGGCTTAGGAAGTTTCTTACAGATTTGGAAGTTATTCCAAATATGTCTTTGCCGATCACACTCTATTGTGATAACAGTGAAGCTATACCAAATTCTAAGGAACCTCAGAGTCACAGTAGAGGCAAGCATATTGAACGGAAATATCATTTGATCAGGGAGATTGTGTATCGCGGTGATGTCATAGTCACGAAGATCGCGTCGGAGCAAAACGTTACTGATCCGTTTATAAAAGCTCTCATGGATAAAGTGTTCGAGGGTCATCTAGAGAGTCTAGGTCTACGGGATATGCAGTAGCTTATCTAGGGCAAGTGGGAGGTGATATTAGGGGTATAGAGTATGCCCTAGTGTATTGTATATTGTGCCCTAGTTTATTGTATATTGTACTATTTTACGTATTGTAGATTAGTCTTTCAAGGCATTAGAAGTAGGAGATTGTTGGGATCGGTGTCCTAATTCTCTTGGTGGTCTTGTAGTTTGTAAACATCTTGTACACACATTTTTATTAATAAAATAAATGTTATTGATTTGTATTTACTCATATCCAATAAACTTAGATCTGTGGTTATTTCATGTAACTTAAGCATGTATGTGAGACATACAAGTAGATCATGCCTTAAGTAATAACCTGAATGGTCTGTAGTATAAGGATAAAGAAGGGATATCTTATCCTTGTGATACTACGGATATGGCCGGCTTTGTAGATATTTACAAGTGTTGTAAAGTGCTACAAATGGTCTGATCTTGACCATTCATGTGGAGACATGCAAGCGGGAGTGTCCTATACAAAGAGTTTGTATAAGATCAGACCACAAGATGATTAGTCTCTTTATATAACCCCATTTATAATTGAGACTTACATTTCACTAAAATGACCATAGGTGACATGACCGTAATCTTATGTGTTTTGGGAATTCCTGCCTATGAGAGCGGTCCTTTGATTAGTATAGGTAAGAGTGGCCAGATTGCCAACTCAACAAGCCTACCTTTTTGGGGATTCGTCTGATTGGGGAGCTGGGAACTCAGTTACACAAGATGGAATTCATTCTTTCCTCAAAGCAAAGGTTAGTAGATAAATTTCTCCCTTAAGGGCTGATTCTGGGTCTTGAACATAGTGGCAAAACGGTAAATTGACCCAAACTGTACTTACGAACGATTTATGAAGGGTTATCACATTGTTGATTGGTTATATGGACACAGAAATATATTTTTAGTGAAAAGAGTGTAGTTTTCGGTCTTTAGTGGAGTGCCCGATAGTTAATGGATGGTGGATCTCATGACTAAAGAGTTGAGTCAGTTATACGTACCGTTGGAGCTTCAAGCTACAGATCCATGACGTCCCTTGGTAGCTCAATGGGTTCAGGTTGAGAATCAGATTTTGGGTTAGTTTGAATTGTTCAAATTAACAAAAGGAAATTCAATTATATGTGATATAATTGATATGATGTATGAGATACATTAAGTGGAGGAATTAATATAAATATGATTTATATTAAGTATCATAAAACAGAAAAAGAATTATGGTTTATATGTTTCATATGATGAAATATTATAACTATAGGTTATAAATATAATATAATAAGTTGGTTATCATATTTATTTATAATATATTAATTATATGATAATTAATTCTTTTTCTCTACTAACCGTTTGAGTGAGAGGTTATTGGAAGTTTTATGGTAACCGTGAGATAAAAGGAAAATTTTTTTCCAAAATTAGAATTTGATTAACTCAGAAGATTCTCACGGAATAGGCGATCAAGTAAAAATAGTTTGTACTAAGGATAGTCGTTGATAGCATACAGGATCGCTTAGAGTTGGCTATACGATAGTTACTTGTTTGGGAAGGAGTGAATTCTATCTTGTATAGCTGAGTTCCCAGCTCCCCATTCAGACGAATCCTAAATGTAGTAGGTTTGAGTCTGCGATCTGGCCACTCGCACCCATACAAATAAAAAGACCGCCCTCATAGGAAAGAGATCACAACTCACTCAGAATTAAGGTCATGTTACCTATAGTCATTCTAGTGAAATGAAAGTCTCTATCATGAACGACATTATATAACAAGACTAAACATTTCGTAGTCCGATTTTATATAAACTCCTTTGTACAGAGTATCCCCGCTCGCATGTCTAATATACGAATGATCAGGATCAGGCTATTTGTAGCACATTACAACATTTGTAACACCTACAAAGTGGGCCACACTCATATCGTCACCAAGATAAGGCTTCCCTCTTTTATCCATATACGACAGACCATTTAGGTTATCACTTAAAGCACAATCCACTTATATGTCTCCACATACATGCTTAAGTTACAACGATAACCAGGGATCTTAGTTTATTGGTTTGTGGTTAATGCAACTAAAATATCTCATATTTCATAGACTGAAGTGAATAAAATATCTCATATTATAAATCATCAAACGGTTTATTCATATAGATATTTACAAACTACAAGACCCTACGAGATTTAGGGCATCAATCCCAACAATCTCCTACTTGTCCTAAAGCTAGTGGGTGTACAAGTTAATCACATTACAAGAACACAAAACAATAAACAAGGGCACTAAGACCTAACACAACATTTCCCACTTGTCCTAGTCCAGTCGCGGTTGGTCCCATAGACCCATACTCTGCAGGTACCCTCAAACACTGTAGCCACAAGAGCATTCATAAAAGGATCAGCAACATTGTGCTCCGAAACTATCTTTGTGACAATCATGTCCCCTAGATGCATAATCTCTCGTATGAGATGGTATTTCCGCACTATATGCTTGTCGCACTTATGACTCCGAGGCTCACAGGAATTCGCCATAACACCACTATTATCACAATAAAGGGTGATGAGCCTAGACATGTTTGGAACAACTTCCAGATAAGTCATGAACTTCCTCAGCCAAACGGCCTCCTTAGCAGCTTCACAAGCCGTTACATACTCGACCTCCATAATGGAGTCAGCGATGCACCCGTGCTTGGTGCTTCACCACACTACAGCCCCTCCATTAAAAGTGAACACTGATCTTGAAGTGGATTTTCGTGAATCCTTATCAGTCTGAAAATAAGAATTCGTGTATCCTGTAAGGATTGAATCCTTAGAACCATACACAAGCATGTAGTTTCTCATTCTCTGAACATACTTGAGGATGTTCTTGACGGCAGTCCAGTGACCTTGTCCTGGATTAAACTGATATTTACTGACTATCCCCACAACGTAGCAGATGTCAGGTTTAGTACATAATATCAAGTGCATCAAACTGCCAACGACAGATGCATAGAGGACCCGTCTCATTTCCTCAACTTCTTGAGGTGTCTTAGGACACTGTTCCTTAGATAATGTAACTCCATACCGAAAAGGCAAAGGGACACTTTTAGAGTTTTGCATCGAGTATTTGATCAACATCTTGTCATTGTATGATGCCTGAGATAGGGCTAGCATTTGGTTCTTTCGATCTCGAAAGATTTGAATCTCAAGAACAACCTAAGCCTCCAATCTCCTCAGCCATCTAAAGCTTCAATGTTAGACGCCACCTCTACGTTCCGCTTGCCTTAGCTATAGCTGCACTTCGGTTGCACACCCTTGAGTCCCTGTCCCATGCAGTCACCACTTCGACAGGCCATCGCGATTTTCTCGTTGGAATATAGGCCGTAAAACATCGTAATAATGAGTTGTTTGAAATAATAGTGGATTATTTTATATAAACAATTATTTATTAAAGAAATATCAAGATTATTTGTGAAACTTGAACAATATGTGATAGACATAATGGTGAATCATATTCAAGTTATAAACTAAATGATTTGTAGTATAAGGGCAAGGTTGATGCCTTGGTGACACTACAAATACAATACTTCTTAATTGTTACAAAAGTTGAAATGTTACAAATGATTGGATCATAATTATTAATGTGGAGACATGAGTGGGATATCTGATACAAAGAGTTTATATAAGGCCAACCCACGAAATAATTGAAGAGATTAATATTTTATAGGATGACGATAGGTAACTTGATCTCAATCCTGAATAAGTTATGAACTCCTATCTATGAGGGTAGTCATTTGATTTGTATGGGTGAGGGTGGCCCAACTTGCCGATTTAATAAGTCTATCATTTTGGGATTTGTCAAAGTAAGAAGCTGAGAACAAATGGAATTCACTCATTCCCGTCTTTATGGTAAGTAGATGAATTTTTCTCTTATATGTTGACTCCAGGTCTTGAACAATGGGTGTTCATCCCTCTCATTGGCCTGAGAGAGTTTGTTTTTTTTTTTTTAATGGTAGGACCATAAACAGGTTGTTAATATAATTATAGGGGTAAAATGGTAATTTTGACCCAGCTAACTACAAACGATTCGTGAATGGTCGATTTATTGTTGATTGGTATATCCATTGACACAGAAATAAATCTACAGTGCGAATAATGCTGTTGTAGATCTTTAATGAAGTGATCTGCAATTAATGAATATTGATTAATTTAATTAAAGAGTTTAATTTATTAATCTTGTATCATTTGAGCTTTTAATATGTAGGTCAATTAGATCCATTGTTAGCTAGTCCATTTGACCCTTGCTAGTTGGGTAAAACAATAATCATCTAATTCTGGATTAATTTAAATTATCTCGCTTAAATAAGAATTAAATAAAGGAATTAATTGTATGAGATATCATCACACAATTAATATAATACATATAGATACATTATGATATAAAGTTAAATTTAAATGAGATTCAAAATTACTTTATTTTATGAGAGAGATAAATATTTGAATAAAATTCAAATATTATTTATATGAATGAGTTTCATATCAAATTATACGTTAAATTCAATATGAATGAGATTCATATTAAAACTATAGGTGGTTATATGAGAGAAATAAATATTTGAATTCGATTGAAATATTATTTATATGAATGAGATTCATATTAAAATTGTAGGTTATATGAGAGGATATTATTTGAATATGATTCAAATGAAATTGAATATATGATAATTAATTAATTAATTGATGATTAATTAATCAATAATTATTTAACTATATATTAAATTTGATTTTATATATATATTAAATAAATGAGAATAACTCCCTAAATATTGGTGGAGGGGAGTTGTAACTCCTCCCTCAACATATTCTTTCACTCTCTCACCAAAAAAAAAAAAAAAAAAAAAAAACTACATCTTCCCCAACTTCTCTCTCACAAATTTCTCCTTTCCAAATAAGGATCTCACCATTCTTGATACTTGTCCAAAGAATAGCGAGGTACCAAGTGGTAGTGTCTCACTCCTTGTTCGTGGGAATTGAAATAAGTTTTGAGTTCGTGTTTATTCGTGAGATCAACGCAAGAAGAAAGATTTTGTTGAAAATGGTTTTCAAGAGGTATTGTTCTCATTCCCTAAAGGCATGCTATAGAATTAATGTTTATTCTGCACATGTTCTTTGTATTTTCTTTATTTTTCATGTTTTCCAAAATGAAATTTATTGGCACATGCATTCACACACTTCCTCTAAGGAATTCGATTCCTTCACTTCTCAGTTCCATCGCCAGTCAGGACCTCCAATGAAACTTCGATAGCACACTCGACAATTTTCTCAGCTCCACCTCCATTTATTTAATGCAATAAAGGTATTCTATGACTAATTTGGTATTTAAAAATGGGTTTTGTATTTGGGTTGGGAAGAGATTTTTTTTAAATGGAAAAATCGATTTTAACCGAACCAAACCGAATCAAGGTGGTTCGGTTAAGGAACTCAAACCGATTAGAGTTGGTTTTCAACAGTTGAATGTTGTTACAAACCGATCTGTTCGGTTCGACATTGGTTTTGCTCAAAATCAAACCGAACTGAATTGTTCATACCCCTAGTATATACTTGTGTTTGTTTGTTTTTTCTTTAATTATTATTATTTTAGTACATCTTAGGTTACCATTTTGTGTGGATCTATTGTATACCCGTGTTTATGTTGTCAACTTGCACATAGAGTAATTAAACGCTAATGAATCTAAATTATTGACTAAACTAAAGATTGACTAATATATACTACTCTTGTATGTGAATATTAGTGAAGAGATACTTAGGCTTCAATTAAGTGTGTGTCTTCCTCTCATAATGAAGTTATCTTTCCTTCTTCTCATGAACTCCCCTTCACTTGAAGAACTTAGAACCCTTAAGTTTGAGAACTCATTTTCTATGAACGTAATCTTAGGATTCCCCCAAAGATGAGAACTCCATCTCTATGCGACAATCTTAACAAGACTACTTCTTGCACTAAAATAGCTCACAGAAAAATGAAAAATATCCTCATTCAAATTCGGTAGACCATAAATAAGGAAAGTAGCCTAGAGAAAAATAAAAAGACATAATATTTCAAATAAGAAAAGAAATATTGTTCAAAACAATATTCTGTGAGACATATTCTAAGACATCATTGAATTGACCCAATGAGCAAATACCAGAAACCTTAAACAAATAGATAACCAATTATACATCTCTAACAATCTTCTAATTCTCCTCGTCGTTATTCATGTATTGATGTTTAATTAGTTATTTTCATATTTCATGTTAAGGCTATAAATAGCCTATATAGGGTTTGTAATAGATTGAATATCAATTTGAATATTGAACTTTGCATTCTCTTAGAGAGTCCTCTCTCATCTTGGGATAGACATCCTTTGCTTGGCCATGGATTTGGATCAATACCTTCCTCTACATAAAAATATATATATATGTATGTATATATATATATAGGAAAAAATATCTTTATGGCCCCTAGGTTTTGAGAGTTTAGTTTTTATTTAGTCCATAAGTTTTAAAATGTTATACATTTAGTCCTTAAACTTTGAGTTTGGTGTCAATTTAATCCATGGGTTTTAAAATGTTATAATTTTACCATTGACATTTGAGCTTGACGTACTATGATCGCCTTCTCATTCTCGCAGGCGTTCGTGATAGCCTTAATAGAGACGAAAGTCGGCCATAGTGATTTGGGAGTTCCGTGTGGAAGGGCTCCCTCTGTATGTGTTGTCCGAAAAAAGGAGGACTCAATGGTCTTCGAGATGCAATAAACTGATCTTTCAACCTTTTTCCAACAGGTTTCTTATTCATTATTTCTCCCACACCCATAGTTTAGTCAAGTCAGATTACGCTTTCTTAAGAAGAAGAGCACTGGAAAGTCAACATCAGCCTATGATTCCCATCAGGATTTTGTCCCAATCTGGTCCTTATATTTCAAAATTACATTTTTAACATCGGTTTTTCACCAAATAATCATTGTTGTCTTTAGAGTTCTTCTATGTTAATAAATTAAAAATCGTTAAAAGTTTTATAATTAATTAAGTTTCTTATCACTTTTAAAATTAAATTTAAAATTTCATTTCATGATTATTTTTAATTAATTAACAAAAATTGAGGTCAATGATTGAAAGTGAGTATTTACCGAAAAATTAAGGTTAATCTCGAAACCCAATGACCAAATTAAAACAAAATTCAAATAAGGTTAAATTTATAACATTTTGAAACTTGAAGACTAAATTGAAATGAGGCTTAAAATTTATGGACTAAATGTGTAATCTTTTAAAACTTAGAAACCAAATAGAAACTAAAGCAAAAATTCATAGACGAAAAAGATATTATTCCTAAAAATATATATCAAATCTCAATCTCTTTCCCATTTATTTTCTCCAACTTTCCCCAATATCATTTCCTTTCTCTCCCCTTCAATATCATAGCTTCATATCTCCTCCCTCCACTCAAATTTTTCAAAATCCTCCCCCAAATAACTTCTCTTTTCCATACATATTATGACACCTCATCATCCAATATTCGTTTTCATTTATTTTCAATATCTTTATAAATTATTTATATCTTCGGATTAAATTTATAATTTAACCTATTATCATAGGAACACTTTCCATGGGTTGCTGTTCACGTTCTTCCCATTTTCTTTACGAAACAGAGTAAAGTTTACGCATCAGCTTATTACTTACGATGTCGTTTAATGAGAAAAATATAACAAAATAAATTAAATTATTATTATTTTTTTTTAAAAAAAAGAACTAACTGCGAATAAGATAATATTTCCTGCTTCTTGCTCAAGGCAGAAACAAGTGAAGATGAACTTCCACTTTCTAACGATCTTAGTCCTCCTCCTCTCTTTCTCCACCGCCGTGTCCTCTCTACATGAAGAAACCGCCGCCACGTGCGCCGCCGCATCCCCACCGGACCGACGGAATCTACGATCAGATCAAATCACGGTCCTCATCAACGGCTATTACGAGTCCCGCATCCCTCTCCTCCAATCAATTGCTTCCACGTATGCCGCATCCCCATTTGTACACACAGTACTGATCCTATGGGGAAATCCCTCAACCTCAACAAAAACCCTAACAAAATTGGCTCAAAACCTCACCACAGGACCCATCTCCCTAATCCGCCAATCTTCAAACAGCCTCAATTCTCGCTTCCTTCCTCGAAAATCCATCCAAACCGGCGCCGTTTTGATCTGTGACGATGACGTCGAGATCGACACATCGTCCCTCGAATTCGCGTTTAGAATTTGGGGGAGAAACCCCGAACGACTTGTCGGCTTCTTCGTCCGGTCCCACGATCTAGACCTCTCGAGACGGGAATGGATCTACACCGTTCATCAAGACAGGTACTCGATCGTACTCACGAAACTGATGATTCTCAAGACGGAGTATTTGTTCGAGTATTCTTGTGGAGGCGGAGCGGCGATGGCCGACATGCGGAGAGTTGTCGATCGAGAGCGTAATTGCGAGGATATCTTGATGAATTTCGTGGTGGCCGACATGTCGAACGCTGGGCCTATTATGGTTGCGGCGCAGAGGATCAGGGACTGGGGAGACCCACGGAATGATTACGATGATGAGAATGAACGGCTCGGATTGAGGGAAGGGGTTAGTGAGATAGGGCTGAGTAATAGGAAAGGGGAGCATAGGAAGAGAAGGGGACGGTGTATAACGGAGTTTCATAGACGATTCGGGAGGATGCCGTTACGGTATAGTTACGGGAAGTCCGTTGACTCAGTTGGCGAACAGGCTTTGTGTAGAAAGGGAAGGAAGTTAGTCCCTTGTGATCAAAATGTACTATGAAAAAATTGAAATAAATTGTATATATCTTTTGAGAAAATTATTCCATTTATCACATTATACATGCACTTTTTTGGTTCACACACATATATATATAAACTCCTAAGTTTGATGAGGTTGATCATAATTATTTATTCCAAACCCATAATTTCATCTCATTAAACATTAAACAGCAACTAAGTAATATAATGTATTTTTTTAAGTTAAAATATTTTTTATTAAGTTATAAGTTTTACTACTTGAATTTTTAGATTTGTTGTTATTTGATCTCTGAAATTTTATAAGCGTAATTAGGTTCCAAACTTTTAATTTTGTGTTAATTAGGTTCCTAACTTCAAAATGTGTATGATAAAGAAATTGACTTTCAATTTTTTGTTCATTCTCATACAAATGCTTTAACCTAAAGTTTCATCTCGAAACTAATTGAAAATGAGAAATGTTTCATATATATTATATATATATTTTTTAAAAAAATCATATATATTATAGAAACGGTGAGGTTTCAGTGTGAAATCTTAACAATTATGTTTGGTTTTCCATAAATTTAAGAAATTTTCTTGCTTTAGTAAATAGTATCAATATTTAAAGGTACGGAGTTATTTTCAAATGACTAAAATCACTTTTCGATTAAAATTAAATGATGAAATTATTTTTTAGAAAATTTTTTAAATTATTTAAAACAATGAGTTGAAATGTACTCTAATGTCATTAAAAAATTTGTCCCACTTTCTTGAAATGTACTTCTTTGAAGTTTAAGGGTTCACTTGAGAGTGATTTAGAATGAATGAGAGGATGCTAGAATCATTTAGACCGGAAGAATTACTTGCCCTAAAACCACATCATCTCTATTTTGATGAGATGATTTTATATATAACATGCTTTTTAGGGGTATTCAAATAATCTGGTAACCCGACCAATCCGGATTACCCAACCCAAACCGCAAGGGTTGCGTTGGATTAAAAATTTTTAAAAATATTAAATTCGGATTGGATCTCGGATTAGCCATTTTCAGGGTCGAGTCGACCCGACCCGAATATATATATATATAATGAAATAAAACATAAAAGGGTCGAGCCCCAGTGGTTGCACGCACGCCATCCGGAGAATATTTTTTCTTTTTTTCTTTTTATTAATATATATATTATAAAAAAAAAAAATTGTTTTGTCCATCCCAGCAATACCGCACTTTGAAACCCTTGTTGCGCCACTCCCGTCGCTTCTCCCATCGCCATCGCCAATCGACTCCCACACTTCACGTCTCCGCCTCGTCAGATCAGATCCATTCTCCGTCTCGTCAGATCCGGTCTCCACCTCGCCTATTGCTCCAAGCTTCATGAACGACTCATCATTAGGGGTATTTTCTTCAATAAAGCAAGTAGATAACATTTGTTACATTTTGTTGTAGGGAGATTTGTATGGATGCCCTGAATTTCAAATCAAATAACATTAATTTTTATTGTAGGGAGATTTGTATGGATGCCCTGAAAAGATAACATTTTGTTGACATTTGTATGCATTTTGTTCATCAGATACTTATGTATGCAAAACGTTAACATTTGTATGCATTTTGTATGCAAAACGTTAGTATGCATTTTGTTGACATTTGTATGCATTTTGTTCAAATATCATTTTGTTGACATTTGAAAAGATAACATTTTGTTGACATTTCAAATCAGATACTTTTGTATGCAAAACGTTATATAGCCTTAATTACAAGCTTCACGCCATCCGTTTAACCGTGATTGATTAATACATTTATTTTTGTTCAATCTCGCAGTATCTTGAGAACAGTTAGATAGATTCTTCAAAGTTGTCCCAATGGACAAGGAATCAGACACTGCCGAATCACCATTTTCAAACTTTCACGTGAGTAAACTAATTTAATTTTTATTGTGTAGTGTGTACATATACTATTTATGTGTGATTGATTAATGATTAATCTTTATACATGAGTTGTTTGTTTATTGTTGTTATGAGTTAATTGAGAAGCTAGTGTTTGTTTTTTTTTTTTTTTAATTGTATAGATAGGTGTAATTAGTTGTTTACTAGTTTCATTTATTTTATAGATGGACAGTAGTAGTGGTAATGCAAGTGGAACTGGTAATAATGAAATGCCTCCTCCTCCTCCTCCTCCCCCTCCCCCTCCTAATGTTAGTCAAACTCCTAAAGATATACCACCTCTACCTCCCAAGTCTAATAGAAAGAGACCTAATAAACCAACCTCGTCTGTGTGGGATCATTTCACAAAAATGGAAACAAGTGCTAATGATGGAGCTAAGTACAAGTGTAACTATTGTGGTAAAGATTACACATGTGATAGTAATACTTGTGGAACTAGTACTTTATGGAAGCACTTAAGAAATCAATGTAAAAAGTATCCATATAAAGAAGAAGAAAAAGGATAAACCACTCTAACTCTCGTACCTTCAAATGATGGGAAATGAGTCATGCTAGTAACTTTGTGACGACATTGTTTAGCCAACAAGCGTGTAGACTAGCATGCGCTAAGATGGACTTCGCTACAAAATGTGAACTACATGGTCATCCTTGTACATTTTATTGATTATGAATGTGTTTTGCATAAGAAGATTTTGAGTTTTTGTCAAGTTGCTAATCATAAGGGGAGACTATTGAGAAGATGATTGAGAGTTGTTTGTTGGAATGGGGGATTGAAATTTTTTTTCCCATCACCGTTGATAATGCAAGTTCTAATGATGTGGCTATTTCTTACGTTAAGAGAAGACTTAAAAGTTGGAAATCGGTTGTTTTAGATGGAGAACTATTACACATGAGGTGTTGTGCCCATATTATTAATCTTATTGTGAATGATGGACTGAAAGATATGCATGATTCTATTGCTAGTGTTCGTAATGCTGTGAGATATGTTCAATCATCACCTAGGAGAATGGAAAAATTTAAAGCTTGCATGAAACAAAAAAAAATTCAGTGTAAGGTTCTTGTTTGTTTAAATGTGGCAACTAGGTGGAATTCTACTTATTTAATGCTTGAACATGCAATTAAATTTGAGAAAGCTTTTAGAACTTTAGATGAGGAGAAAGAAGACTCAGATTTTGTTGATTACTTCGAGGAAGATACTGTGGAAATAAAAGATTGGGGCCCCCAAGTACATCTGATTGATTGACTGTAGGTGTGTTTATTAAATTTTTGAAGAGGTTTTATGATACCACCACAACGATAAGTGGATCTTCATATATGACTTCTAATGTTGATTATAAGGAAATTAATAAAATTTAGTTTGCTTTAAACAAATGGAGCAACAATACCAACTATGTTCGAAGTATGATAGCTATGAATATGAAGACCAAGTTTGATAAGTATTGAGGTTTACTTGAAAAAAATGAATAAATTGATGTTTGTGGCTATGGTGATTGATCATTGGTACAAGTTAAAGTATTTGAATTATTGTCTTTCCAATGTTTATGACAGTGACGTGGTTAAGAATATGGTTGAGAGTATGAAATTATATTTGTATCGTCTATATGACTTTTACAAATCACATAATACTTCACTTTGAGGTAGTCATACTACCAATGATTCTCAACAATAAAAAAATGTCAATAAAAATGAAGATGATCATCGGGTGGACGAAGATATAGATGATCCATGGATAACTTTTAAGAAGTTAAAGAGAAGAAGAAAGTTCTTTGGAAGTGGAGAATGATTTGTCTGACAAGGTTATAGAAGATAAAGATGATTTTGAGATATTGTATTGGTGGAAAATGAATGGTTACAAAAAATTGTTCGAGATGTTTTGGCAGTTCTGATATCTACAGTTGCTTCTGAATCTGCGTTTAGTACGGGAGGGAGGATTCTTGATTCTTTCGAAGTTCTTTGACTCCAAAAATAGTAGGCGGCTCAGTGTTACTAGATCTCCATCCACAACTTGAAGAGTTAGAGACTTGGAAAAATATTGAGTCAGGTAATTAAATGAATTTTTTATTGTACATATCTAACAAATTAATATATTTAATTTTGCATGATTTGTTTTGTAGAGAGTCCATCCTCGTCTGTTGTTTTAAAATAAAGAATTGAATTTGGAGCATAATGATGATTTTAGTGGTAAGTTTTACTACCATAAGATAAAATATTATTATTATTTCTAAATGATCCTCTTGGTTTAATGTATTTGTAATTTTTTTAGGAATTGAGAAGTGAAGAGACTAAAGAATCAAAGATGAAGAAGAAAACTCACTCAAATCATTCTTCATGCTCATGGTGCTTTTGAATAATTTGGAATTTTATGTAATAAACGAATAGTTATTATTAAACTTGGATTTTTTATTGAACTTGGAATGATTATTATTGAACTTTGTGTCTTTGTGTAGAGACTTTGAACTTGAACATTTGAATTGAATTATTTGAGGAAGTTTCTTTTGAAGTTTATATTGAATTTATGGTGGTTGTATTTTAATATCAATGCTAAAATTTCACATAGATTACATGTTTTTTATTATTAAATTTTTATTAATTGATTTGATATAATATATTTAGAATTAGTTCACTTCTTTAAATATGAAGGTTTATTGATCCACAAAAATCAAATCATTCAATATAGAAGGATTAAGGAAGTATTGAAAAAACAGTCAAATTAAAAATTAAAAAAAAAAACGGGTGACCCAACCCTGCCCAATCCGAAAATTTTGGGTTGGGTTGACCCTTAAAAAATGAACTAATAGGGTTCATTATTAGCCAATCCGAATTTTTGGGTTGGTTCACAAAATTCTTCCAATCCGGCCCAACCCGGACCATGTACACCCCTAATGCTTTTTTTAATAGTAACTTCAATTTCAACACTAAACACACATTGTATATTGAGAATCTGTATGAATGATTGACTCTCAACTCCCTTAATCATTAATGACCCGTTCTCTAAAAATAAATGAAAACTAACCTTTTGCTTATGTTAAAATGCACTTATCACATTTTACATAGCATTAGGTTAGGGACGTCTTGCCTAACTTGAGAGTCATCGAAGCATTGACCCGATTAGTTAGACTATCACGATTTTCATTTTTTCTCACTATTATGCCACTTGGCCTCGCAGGAGCCATCTAACTCACTGTGGACTATTTTGTATACACTAATGCATATATTTTTAAATCACAAATAAATCTTGACGTTGCGATGCATTGATTTTTCTTTAATTTAAAATCACGATGGTGCTATGCCCAAAAAGAAAACTTAGTAAAATGACATTCCTAAGGCCAAGTGGGACAAGCATGAGAAAAATGAAAATCGCTATAGTTCATCCAATCAAGTAAGGGATTCGACGACTTTGGATTGGAGGAGACGTCCCTAAAATCTAATCAAGTATAGTCCAACTATGACCATACCCTTCTCCAGCCAAGAGGGGGTGTGGTGTCATATTGTTCAAGTCATGGAATTATCCCTTAAGGGAGCAATTTATCTATTTACCCAGACGTTAAGGAATGAGTGAACTCCGTCTTATGTAGTTGTGTTCCTAACTCCCCAATCAGACGAATCCCCAAAATGGTAGGCTTATTGAGTCGTCGATCTAGCCACTCTCACCCATATAAATCAAAGGACCACCTTCATAGACAGAAGTATACAACTCACTCAGGAATCAGGTTATGTCATCTATGGTCATCCTGGAGAAATGTAAGTCTCTATTATTACCGACGTTATATAAAGAGACTAGTCATTTTTTAATCCAGTCTTATACAAACTCCTTTATATAGAATACCCCCGCTCATATGTCTCCACATGAATGATCGGGATCAGATCATTTATTGCACTTTACAACAATTGTAACATCTACAAAATGGGCATTTGTAGTGTCACCAGGATAAGGTCATCTGTACAAAAATTTCTCTATTATTTTAGTCAATTCTTAAAACAATTTATTTTGAAGCATATTGGAGGGGTATAGAAATTTTGTTTACATTTGTAGATTTCGAAATAGTGTAAGCATAATACTATGGTTAATGATATGTTTTTTAAACCTCTTCAAATAACATAGTTTATATTGTTGAGAATTTTATATGGAAAAGATAGGAATAGTACACGAACTTTATAAGAGGAATGAGTTTACTCCTTTACCAAATGATTTTGAGATGACATTCATGTTTATCTACTATGTTATACAACCCATTAAGTTAAAAAAAAAATGTCTAAATAAGGCATGCACAGTAGAGCTAATTAAGGGAAAGTGCTCGCCTTGGCCAAAGTTGGCCTAGCAAAATACCAAATGGGGGATGTCTTTCGTATGATCCAACTCAATGGGTTAAAGGATAATCCGAATGCAACTATAAAATCCTATTGGGAAGAACCTATAGCTAGGTCAACTGTACTTATAAATATCATGATAGCTCCAAGGAGACATACACTCATTCTTATATTTAAACTCACTACTTGCTACATAAATACATTTTATAACTTATGCATATCGGTGACAAGCACCACATTGATGTGCAGATCTTTCCATCTTACAGAACATGTTCTCTGCTATTATATGAGAGTCAGGTACATTTTTTCATGTCTGGATTTTGACATCAATAAATTTTGAGATGGAGTTCCTGGGTGGCAAATCCAAAATATATAATTAAGGCATGCCTTCAGAAAATTGTAGATACGACAAAAATTTCAAATTTAAAATTCGTTTATTTCATATTTCAATTTTGCCCTTTTAATAAACCCACATTTTTTTTGTATAGTAATCAACTAATATACCACAATTAACATATATTAGTTGTGTGTTTTTTTCATCGATTGGTATACTTTTGTATTTTTTGTTTGTGATATTGTGAGTTATTACTCACTTTAATTTTTGTATTTGTTACATTTTTTAAATCTCTTTTGTAGTTTCTTTCTTTTTTAAATGATGTTATTTCTTTCATTTTTAAGTACAAATGTACAATAGGTCGAGGGGATTCAACATAAAACTTACTAACACTCAATTTAGTATACTCATTTTTGACAAATTGGGCGTGTTTGGAATAATTGGATAAAAAATTATTTTAGAAAAATCATTTTTATGAATGTCTTTAAAACATATAAATAAGTAGTCATTTTCAACCGTGTATCAAGCGTCTATCAATAGTGTATCAAGTGTATCAAGTGTATCAAATGTCTATCAATAATGTATCAAGTGTATTAAGTATATATCAGTAGTGTATCAAATGTATATCAATAGTGTATCAAGGTATTAAGTGTATCACGTGAGTCGAACTTATTTTTTTTTTTACTATTTTTGCAAAAATAATAAGTTTGGTCCATGGACCTAATTTTTAATCTTATTTTGCCAAATCTGTAAGAATCCCTTTTTAATTTATTTTATATGATTAGAGTGGATCACACCAACATAAATGTTATTCACGATGTTAGAAGTTTAATTTCTCAAAAGAAAAAAAAAATGGACATGAGTTCAACTCAAGGTTACTAAAATATACGCTCTTCTTAAAAAATATATTTCAAGCTACAAATTCCACCAAATCATAGCATCACAATATGTTAAATGAAAAATTCTAAGTATTATTTTCAAATATAGGAAAATAAGTGAATTTATTTAAAAATATAGCATAATGTCACTGTTTATCAATGATAGTCGGTGACATTTTATTATATTTGAAAATATTTATAGTAATTTTACTATTTAAATATTTATTTTATTTTATTTTTTTGTTGTTTTTTCGTACATGGGGAAGAAAAGGCAGCTTGTTTTTCCACCGGTTACGCCATTAAAATCAACTTCCCATTTTTTGAACTGTTGCAGATCTGCACAAAATTGTTAAGAGGACAATACCAAAAAAAAAACAGAGATAAAACGACAACACCTACTCTCTTTTTTAATTTTAGTTTTTATTTATTTAAAAAACAATATTAAAATCAGAAAATAATACTGTTATTCAATTAGTTCAATTAAGGAAAATTTTTATGTATGTGTCAAATTTTGACGTCCATCCAAAATTTGACCCACCTTTCAAAAATTTTAGAGAAATTGGAGAAAATAGCAAGATTTGATTGTTCATTTGGATTTATAGAAAAATTCAAAAATAATGAGATTTTTGGCAAAACGTGTGTCACTCACGTGAAGTCGACTTTTATAATACCATATTTGCTCCTAATATGGTTAGCCAACAACAATATTGAATATAATATAATTGTTATAGCATCTATCAATTCTGAATAGAAATATAGTGTAAATGGGTAAGCGTAGATTATCATTTTTCAATCAAACGGCTTTTGTAAAAAAGGGTGGCGCATTTTTCACCAAGTTTAAATTTCGAATGACAATTTTTTATCAGTTTTGATTTGCATAACCACTTTTTGAATTCATTCAAAATGGATCAATTGATGTTTTTTATATTTCCATTTAAATTTTAGTTTATAGTAAAATTTTAAATTTTTTATTATTTTAAATTCTTTTTAACATATTTAATTTCGATTGAGTTTTTGTTCATTATTTTACAAATATTCTCATAAAACAAAGTGTAAATTTCATTCAAAGTTCTCAATTTTTCAAATTTTTATCACTCATCATCATATTATATTATTATATCCTTTTAAAACTTTTTATATACACTTTGTTTTGTTATATTAGTATCTCAACAAAAATTTATCTTTTTGGACAATAAGTATTCACTTTTGCAATATGCAATATTGTTGTTTTTGCTATGGTTCTACAATGAGATAGATTTATGGTTATTTCCCCCTATGGATTCGCAGGTTTTGTGATTGATGGAGTTATAACTATAGTATAATTGTTAAAGCTTAAATGACAATGAAATTATGAATATAATATAGTTGTTGAAGCTTCAGCTATCACATTATGACCAAACTGATTAAAAATAAATAAATAAACGAGCTCATTTCCTGATTTTTCACCCAAATTATATTTCAATTTATATTTTATTAATAAATTAGATTTTATCTAATTACTTTTTGAATTAATCTCAATAAACAAAAACTTCTTGATTTTTCTCTCCAATTTATTTTCGAATTTATCTTTTATTATCAAATTTGATTTTATTTAACTAACTTATGATTTGTTTAAATGTTTGCTACAAATTCAATTGTATCTAAATCTTTGTTCATTATTCTATACCTATTATTATCAAATTAAATTGTTTTTTTTTTCATATTCTCGATATTTTCAATTTTTAAATGGAAATATATATATATATATATATATATATATATAGAAAATAATAATTATAATATATTATTATATTATTATTATTATTTAACATCTAAATAAAATAATATAACAAAAAAATCCTAAATCTCATCTTTTTTTATCTTTTCCACTTAGTCGCCCCCAAAATCTCTCTCTCGTTTTCAATCTTATATCTGCGATCAATAGTTCAGCATGTTTCCTGCTTTTGTTTCTATATTGAACATTGGTTTCAACAATGATGTTCTAGGATTGATAAGGTATGTTCTGGAATTGATAGGGTTTACAGTTAGCTTTCAAATTCTATGGGCAAACTAGTCACATGAATGAAGACGATAAAACTTCCTATAACTGGTTTGGTATTAAACGCAATCCCATTTTGAATAGTCACATTGTTCTAAGGTTGCAATTACTTCAAACACTTACTTTCCAACAACAACTTCAATGTCACAATCAAGTTTGTTCTTTCTCATCTTGGAGGAAGCCACCGCAATGGACATTCATAAGTTTCAAACTTTTGGGGTTTCAAACTAGGGTCCAGTAGTTTGTAAACACGTGTATGAACAAACATTTGTGATGTAATAATATGAGATATTTTCTTCACTATTGTCTATGAAATATGAGATATTTTAGTTGCATTAACCACAAACCAAGAAACTAAAATCACTGGTTATCGTTGTAACTTAAGCATGTATGTGATAACATACAAGTGAATTGTGCTTTAAGTGATAGCCTAAATGGTCTGTAGTATATGGATAAAGGAGGAAAACCTTATCCTGTTGATGTTATGAGCGTGACCCGCTTTGTAGACGTTACAAGTGCTGTAAAGTGCTACAAATGGTCTGGTCCTAACCATTCATGTATTAGACATGCGAGCGGGAATACTATACAAAAGATTTTGTATAAGACCGAACCACGAAATGTTTAGTCTCGTAATATAATGCCGTTTATGACATAGACTTTCATTTCACTAGGATGACCATAGGTAACATAACCTTAATCCTTAGTGAGTTGGGAAATCCTGCCAATGAGGCCGGTCATTTTATTTGTATGAGTGCGAGTGGCTACATCGCTGACTCAAACCTACCACTTTTGAGATTCGTTTGATTGAGGAGCTGGGAACTCAGCTACACAAGAAGAAATTCACTCATTCATCGATTTAGGGGTAAGTAGATAAATTGCTCCCTTAAGAGTTGATTCTGGGACTTCAACAATGTGGCGTCAGACCTTCTCTTGTTCCGAGAAGGATTTACTCATAGTAGAACTATGATATATTGTTAATTAGAGGAATCCGTGGTACTTAAGGAGTTAAATATAATTACAGGGACAAAACAGTAAATTGGCCTAACTGTACTTACGAGCGATTTGTGAAGAGTCATCATACTGTTGATTAATTATATCCAATAGACACAGAAATATATCTGTAGCTCGAAGAGTACAGCTGTTGGTATTTAGTGGAATGCCCGAGAGTTAACGGACGGTGGATATTATGATTAAAGAGTTTAGTCAGTTTTTTCACGTACCATTAGAGCTTCAAGTTACAGGTTCATAAGGTTCCTTGGTAGCTCAATGGATTCATGTTGAGAATCAGTTTTTGGGTTAGTTTGAAGTGTTCAAATTAACAAGAGAAAATTTGATTATATATGATATAATTAGATTGCATCAATTATATGAGATATAATTGACTTAATGTATTAGATACATTAATTGGAGGAATTATTATTAAATGCTATAAGGAGAAAAAGAACTATGATTTATATATTACATGAGATGTGATATTAAACTATAGGTTATGAATATATTATTTATTTATAATAAAAACAATTATGGGATAATTGGTTACGGTTTTTTCTCCCAATAACCAACTTAGTGGGAAGTTATGATCAGTTATGGTAACTGATGGATAAAATGAAAATCATTTTCTTTTTTACAGAATGCGATCATTAAGCAATTGAGAATCGTACGATCAAAAGAACTAGCTATACGATAGCTTGAGAGCATAAACAATCGTGTAACGAGTTTTCTATACGATAATCACTTGTTTTTTAAACGGTCGAGTACTCAGTCTATACGATAGACTATAGTCATCTCCCACTTACTCAATCGTCTATACGATTTGTCAAATTCATCTTACCCTCTACCAAATTCTACAGAGTCCACAACTCCTGGATTCTCATACTAAGAATACTAAGGTAGCCTGCTGGTTACTTCCTCTTCGAGGATCGAGTGAAATTTGTTCTTGTTCGAGGAGATTGCTGAGGCGTGACGTTCATGTTGGTGAACGATCGTGCAGTAAGATCGAGGGAACGTGAAGAATAGTTCTTCAAGGGTAAGTTCTCTTGATCCTTAGTTTTTTCCTTCTGAAGCATGTTGTAATTTAGAGTGTTTGCATAACTATTACTGTTTGATTGTAAATGTGTATATTCTGTTACAATGGGGTTTGGAACGATTTTACTTCCACTTGCTGGTCTCTTTGATAAGAGTTCTTTCAATTGGTATCAGAGCCATATTGTTCTGATAGTCTAAATTCCATTGATGCACTGAATTACATTTACAGTCGTGGTGGGTTTTATATAGTCTGCAATGCGTTTAAACGTTAGATGTAGTTGTGGACTTGAATCAATGGATGTTTTGGGATGGTTGCCTCTGTTATTTAAAGCTTTCTTTACATTTTCAAGTTCATTTGTAAAGGCCCCTGTGCTTTTGGGTATATTGATAATGCTGTCGAGCCTGTATTTAAAGTATTTGAGTATGTAAGATTCGTTCATGAAGAAGCTTCAATGCATGAAGATTTCGTTCTCATCGTGGAAGAAGACAAAGAGTTGGTCGCGGCGTATAACCTAAGCTAAAGGATTGTTTAGATTTGGCTACGCGATCGTATATAAAAGTTCTACCCGATCGTGTAGTATTTGCTAAACGATCGCATGGATGATGTTGAGCGATCGGGTAAAGTGTTAACTCGGTCGTATTGCGTTGGCTACTCGATCATGTAGATGCTGAGGTAAACGATCGTTGAGGTTTTAATACTCGTCGCATGGTTGACATGCACACTAAATGATTATCGGCCAACATGCTTCATCGCATAGTCCCTAGCTACTCGATCACTTAGTATATGATACTTGATGCTTGCTCCGCAATCATTTAAACAATCATGCTTCACCGCATAGTTGTCGTATACTCGATCGTTTAGGCATGTGTTACACGATGTGCGTTGCATATTCGCGTGGCCTTCATGCTTCATCGCATAGTCATAAGTACACGATACATGCTAAATGATCGTTTATTCTCGTTCAGTGTCACTAGATGATCACACGAAGCTGCTATACGATCAAATGAACGATGCTTCACCTTGGCAGTTCAAGACCCGATTCGCCTGTTAGGACTGGTTGGCTCGTTGGATTTGTAATAGATAGCTTTATTTTTTCTGGTTTTTTAGGCTAATCATCCCAGTCCATTGATTCTTGATGAATGTACATGTGATGTATGTTTATTTTTATATGTCATAAAGTATGCCATATAGTTTTTTAAAACCCACCATAGGTTATGCACTTGTCATGCATCATCTATATTATAAGAATTATGATATAATAGCTTGCATGACTAAATTACTTTAAAGCATGCTTATGCATCATATAATATAAGAGTTATAATATATGCATTCATTAAGCACATTCATGCATCATTTTTATATTATAAGCGTTATAGTATAAGGGTGTATGAAAGCATGTATGCTTGGTTCATTACAAGTTATATAAGAATTATATATAGTAATGAATGAACATTATTTATAAAAGTTATAAATACCTAGTCTAGCTTAGCAATGTGAATGATTTTAGTTGTTTCTATTTATAAGAGTCATAATAGAAATTAAAACTAAAATCAATAAGAAAGACATGCATGCAAACTTAGGTTAATCAGGTTTTCAAAGAGTTTTAAAATTTGATTGAGATAGACCTAAGATCACGGTTCTAATTGAAGAAACTCTTAAACAAAAGAATCCATGAGCAGAAGTGGATCATTCCGATTTCATTGTGACAAAATTACCACACATACATTCGAACAAACAGATATGCATTGTAACACTAATGACTGGCATGCTTTAACAATTAAATACAAAAGACTGAGAGAAACGCGAACTTCTCTATGCTTATTATCGCCCACAAACAGTCGCCTAATAGCACCACGGTCGACTACATGATTGGTAGTGCACAAACCAACAGCAACCAGGGACGACACCACTACTCGAAGCCCTCGGTATTCTCGGAGTGAGAATCCAAAGGGTGGACTTTGATGGAATTAGTAGAGGGAGGAGGAAAAGACGATCGTGTTGAATGAACAAGCAAGTGGGAGATAGTAGAAGACTATCGTATAGTCGGGTGCTTATCTAAGTGAGCATCTATCAAAAGGTAAGCGATCGTTTAGGTCTGCTCGGTGCACTAAATGATCATATAGAAAAAGTAAGCGATCGTTTAGAAATCGCAGGTGATAACGGGCAGAAATGCACGTTATTACAACGAAAAGTTATAAAACAATGTAGGATTGCGATGATAAAAATATACAATATTGCGTAGCATTAAGTTCACAACATTGCGATCGCATGCATCCATCGCATTGAAACAACTAACTTATGTATTTTTGTGCAGAAAATGCATTGGCATAAGAAGGAAATGCGATCCGAAGAAATAACGTCCGAGCGCATTGAGAGATTTCGACCGCAAGGCTATGCGATCGTTTGCACTCGCAAAAAGCTGCCCAAGAAGGTGGCATAGAGCTGACGCATCAAGGTGGGCGCATCTGGGTGAAAGCTCAATAAATCACGATGGGACAGAAAGCTGATGACGGTCGATTCCGAATTAAGTTGACAAGTCGTTAACGTCCTACTGTAGCAAGTACACTCAACTTTTCGGTGACAAATATTCGATGTATCAGATAGAGAACTAATGCCATCCTATTAGTGCAATCATATGAGAGAAAAAAATTCTTCACCCTTATGCTCTATAAATACCGAAGGCCATCTTCAGTTAAAGGTTCGTTCAGTTTGCTCAGTTTACAGAATTTTCCCTATAGATAGAAGTAGCCTTGTTCATAGTTTTTCTTTTACTTAGAAGGCGAAAGCGAGTGAAGGGAGATTTACCGAGAGATCATCTCGACGAACTTGGAAGAGTGTCGTGGAGCGTCGAAATCAGAGAGGGGGCCAACTCTTGCGAAAGCAAGAACATCTTTTGGGCAAAATAGAGATAACAGTGTAAAAGCCTTGGGAAGCAAGATATTGCTACCAGACTCTCTACCCTTAGTTTTCATTGTCATTTTGTACTCTGAATCTCTTTATAAAAATGGAAATTGCATATTTATATCTGTCCACTCTCTTTACATTACGCATGAGTAGCTAAATTTATCGAATGGGTTGAGAAGCACTTAGCCAACATAACCTGAGATCTTCATGCTATGTGATTATCTTGTATTGTGCATGCATCATTCATCCATTAGAGATACTCGGGAGGGTAGTCTAAGGATAGAATCTAGGCTTGGAAAAGTCAGATTAGAACCACATAATCAAGAGATAGATGCTTAGGAATAATTTCTATTTGCTATTAATGCATCGCATGCACCTTAGAGATAAGATATGATTGTATGCGGTCGCCTTGTCCTTGTGTGCATCTTTCGTCATCGCATAGGCAAGAAGTAGAGACTTAGGAATAAGCTTTATAGACATTATCGCATTCATTGCATGCGTCCTAAAATTAGGAGCTATCGCATTTGCATTGGAAAATGATTTGTTGTCGCATGAGTGTAGCATGATCACATAGCTTGAACGCATTCTCGGAAAACGCTAGCTAAAGACCTTTTTAACTCGTTCCTCTGCATACTTAGTGTATCTGTCACATAATTACTCTTTTCTCAAATCCGCCGCATACATTTTATACCTTAAACAACAAACCAACCAAACCATTGATTTAATTGTAACCGCAAAGTGATCCAAAATTACCATCGCATATTGTCTTCCTTAGTCCCTGTGTTTGACCTTGGGCTTACTAGGCAACTCAGTAAGATTTATACTTGGGTCTCACTGAGAAAACTTGCATGCACAACGCATATTCCACCATCGCATTCTACACCATTATTCCATCGCATTAACCACGCATCAAGTTTTTGGTGCCGTTGCCAGGGACTACGGCCTGTCTCTTATACACATCTAGATGTGTATAAGAGACAGTTCCACCATCGCATTCTACACCATTATTCCATCGCATAAAATAGCGCATCAGTGGGCGATCATTTAGTGTGCGGGTGTGCAATCGTTTAGGAAGATGGGCACTATCGTATAGGCTCTCAACGCTATACGATCGTATACTTTCACACCGTGAGCTTTTTCTGCATGTCCTACAAAATGAAAATAATTTTCAATTCATTCTTCAGTAACAAGAACTGAATTCGATCTTGCCACTTTCACACGATTCCAGAGAAATTCTCAGCCAATTATCTCATAAACGCTTAATTAATTAAATGAAGAATATAATCATATTATATTCTTAACCTATAGTTTGATATCATATATCTACTATAGTGTTTTCTCCTCTACTTGATATAAATCATATTTATATCCAATTTCCTCAAAAATAATGTATCTCATACATTTAGTCAATTATGTCATATATAATTAACCAGTTCAATTATATCAAATATAATCGAACTCCCTCTTGTCAATTTGAACATTTCAATCAGACCCAAAAACTGATTCTCAACTTTATCCAAGCTACCAAGGGGACCTCATGGACCTATGGCTCGAAGCTCCAATGGTACGTGAATAACTGACTAAACTCTTTAGCCACGAGATCCACCACTCGTTAACTACCAGACATTCCACTAAAGACCAACACCTGAACTCTTCTTACCATAGATATATTTCTGTATCCATCGGATATAATCAATCATGAGTACGATAACCCTTCACGGACACTCATAAGTACAGTTGGGCCAATTTACCATTTTCCCCCTATAGTTACATCTCACTCCTTAAGTACCACTGATTCTTCTAATGAACAATACAACATAGTCTAACTATGTGTGAATACCTCTTAGGCCAAGAGAAAGTGTGTGGCGCCACATCTTCAAGCCCTGGAATCAGCCTTTAAGGGAGCTATCTTTCTACTTGCCCCTACATCGGGGAAGGAGTGAATTCCATCTTGTGTAGCTGAATTTTCAGCTCCCAAATTAGACGAATCCCCAAAGTGGTAGGTTTGAGTCGGCGACCCTGGCCACTTGCACCCATGCAAATAAAAGGACCACCCTCAATGGCAAGAGTTCACAACTCACTCAGGATTGAGATCATGTTACCTATGGTCATCCTAGTGAAGTGAAGTCTCTGTCATGAACGGTGTTATATAAAGAGACGTTACACTTCGTGTTCCGGTCTTATACAAACTCTTTGTATAGGACGCCCATGCTTGCATGTCCCTACACGAATGATCAAGATCAGACCATCTATAACAAGTCACAACACTTGTGATCATTCCATAAAGTGGGCCGCATCCGTAGCGTTGCCAGGATAAGGTTCCCTCCTATATCCATATACTATAGACCATTTTGGTTATCCCTTAAGACATGATCCACTTGTATGTCATCACATACATGCTTAAGTTAAATAAAGATAACCAGGGATTTTAGGTTTATTGGTTTGTGGTAAAGCAAATAAAACATTCAATTGAGAAAAAACAAGAAGTGAAGTGATATTATACATCATAAGCGTTCGTACACACTTTTTACAACTACAGGACACGAGACTTTAATGCATCAAACCCCAACAATATCCCACTTGTCCTAAAGTGAAGAGAGGTGTACAAAAACTAGTACAAAACAATAAACTAGGGCATAAAAGCCTAGTACAAGAAAATCTCTCCACTTACTCTAGTCAGCCGCGGGTGATCCTGTAGACTCATTGCTCTAAAGGTGACCCTCAAACACTGTAGCCTTGAGAGCCTTTGTAAACGGGTCAGCACATTGTGCTCCGAGGCGATCTTGTGACGATCACGTCCCCTTGATGCACTATCTCGCGGATTAAGTGATACTTTCGCTCTATGTGTTTGTCGTGCCTGTGACTCTTAGGCTTCTTGGAGTTTCGTCATGCCCCATTATTATCACAATAGAGGGTAATGGGCTTAGACATATCTGGAACAACTTCAAGTTCTGTCAAGAACTTCCTGAGCCAAACGACCTCCTTAGCAGCTTCGCAAGCCGCTACGTACTCTGCCTCCATAGTGTAGTCCGTGATGCACCCCTGTTTAGTGCTTCACCACACTACAACTCCTCCATTTAAGAGTAAAGACTGACCCTTAAGTTGACTTGCGAGAGTCCCTATCAGTCTGAAAGTAAAAATCTGTGTATCCAGTAAGGATCAAATCCCTAGATCCATACACGAGCATGTAGTCCCTCGTTCTTTGAAGATGCTTGAGGATGTTTATCACTGTTGTCCAGTGACCGTGGCCTAGATTAGACTGATACCTAGTTGCCTACAGCATAGCACATGTCTAGTCGAGTACATGGCATCGCACATCAAACTGCCAACGGCAGACGCATATGGGACTCGTCTCATCTCCTCACCTCTTGTGGTGTCTTAGGACACATGTCCTTAGACAAAGTGACTTAATGCCTGAACGGCAGTAGGCCCCTCTTGGAGTCCTACATCGAGTATTTGAGTTGCATCTTGTCAATGTACGATGCTTAAGACAGTGTTATGACTTTGTTCTTACGATCCTGAACCCAAAACAAACTGAGCCTCTCCCAAATCTTAACTGTAGTCAGTAGACCTACATCATTCCGAATCAGTAGTATATCGTCCACATACAACACTAAGAAAACTACTAAAGGGTTGACGATCTTCTTATAGACACAAGGTTTATCAATGTTCTGGTCAAAGCCATATGACTTGATCACATTATCAAACCCTATGTTCCAAGATCTAGACGCTTATTTCAGCCCATAAATGGACCGTTTAAGCTTGTAAGATTTCCATTCAGAAAGGCCGTCTTGATGTCCATTTACGAGATCTCATAATTATAATAAGTTGCAATGGACATGAGGATGCAAATCGACTTTAACATGGCAACAGGCAAGAAAGTCTCCTCATAGCCGACTCTTTCTACCTGGGTATAACTCTTTGCCATAAGTCAAGCCTTGAAGGTCTACACCTTCCCATCAGCACCCCATTTGTGCTTGTAGATCCATTTACAACCTATAGGTCCTACCCCATCAGGCTGATCTACAAGATCCCATACGGAGTTGAACTACATCGACTCCATCTCGAGATCCACGGCCTTGACCCATAATTCCGATCTACATCCTCCATTGCTTTCTGATAAGAGAACGAATACTCAACGTCACCATCTGCTACCACAGTTAGGACTTTCATGAAACCCAGATAGAGAACGGGCGGGTTCGCAACCCCCCACTACGTCGAGGTTCCCTCAACTCTTAAGGTGAAACCGACCTACTCTTTAGTATGGGATAGTTAACCTTATCTTGACTCAACTCTTGCCTGATTGGGATATGCATGGTCTTCTAATTTGAAGTCTTTTGCAGTTAGTTTTCATATTGAATAGCCTCAACGCAACACGACTTTACTACTGTGGGCTTGGGCTCCCTTTTATAATATGACCTCTCCCAGGAAAGAGCAATTTCGTGGAACAACACACTAATTTATTCGATAGACATCATAATATACCGCCCTTCGATCGTTACCTTGGCGTAGCTCTACGAAGAGGCATATACCTCTGATACGTGAAGTTTTCAAATTTTTGGGATTTTCCTCAAGCAAATGTGCTGGACAACCGCAAATTCGGAAGTGACATAAACTAGCTTTATGCCCGTTCCACAACTCCACAGGTGTTCTCGCAACAATCTTGGAAGGGGACTGTGTTCCAAGAAGGCATTCAGCACTGTGTTCCTTCCACAGTTATGCTTTCTTACGGGACTCGTTTTGATTGTAGTGGAAACATTTTCCCTTTTCAACCGGTGGCGAATGCCTTCTTGGGACGACAAGTTGCGGTTTAACAGGCACCTTCCCTTTCCCCTTACCACCATTGTTCTTCTTCCCCTTTTCAGAGTTAGAAGTAGAAGGTGCAGCCTTCGTTCTTGTGGTCGAACCTCTATGGAGCATCCTTGAATATGAAGTAACATTTGCCTCAGCCTTCATGCTCTCTTTACTTTTCAATAAAGATTCGTAGGTCTGCAACTCGTTGAGGAGAGTTGTAAAGGTGTATTTCACTTTGTTAAGAATCACATTGCTAACAAAGTGCAGGAAGCTTTCCGGCAATGAATGCAAGATTATGCTAACCTGGCTGCCCTCATCGATAGTAGACACATTCAACTCCGCCACAATGAGGTGTGGACCATCATGTTAAGCACATGTTTATGAACAGAGGTGCCTTTTTTCCATGTTGGAATTGAATATGTACTTAAGAGCCTCGTGCTTAAGCTGTTTAAACAGTTGTCCAAACATTCCCTGCAGGGACTTCATGATCTCATGCGCTGAGACTATGGGCTCATGCTTCTTGGCCAAGACGTGATTAAGACTTGCCAAGATATAGGCTCGGGCCTTCTAATTTTCCCATGTCCATCACTCGTATGTCTCCCAAACATTTCGAGCGGCATGCTGAGCTAGAATAGGAGGACAGGCCTCCGTAAGAGCAAACATAAGATCCTCGATGATTAAAATTGTTGTGATCATGTGATTCCATGTTGAAAAATTATCGCCAGTTAGTTTCTCGACGCTAAGCAATGCTAAAGTGGTTGTGGCCATTTTCAAACTTGTTGCTGAAAAACGAACAAAACTTTTATTAGATTTAGCTAAACCACATTTTAACCAATTAATTGTGCAAAATAGTTTCAAGTACCTTAAGTGTAAGACTTTTATTTTTCATGCCCTAGCGAGGCAGGAAAAACGTCACCAGTGGGATGATCATATGCCCTTTCACTTGGGATGAGACTTGCTCAACCATTAGGTAAAACCAACTCTTGGAACTGAGCCGAACAACCACCATCTATTTGGTCTAGAACTGTTAGCCTTTAACAATTTCGCATAAGTGTGATCTCTCGCTTTCGGCATCAGAGTCCTGCCCTAAGATTAAGTAACCTTATCCTCTTACAGGAGATCAAAGAAATGAAATGCGCAAAACTGTCATCCTATAGGGGGACACTCCCAGGATGCCTCGAGGCGATGCACAGAAACTTTATTCAATCTAACGAGGGAGATTGTGGGATATGCTGTCACACTTCCCACTCTCACTTACTATGAACACTATCTCCATCCACTTTGATATTGACCTACCCAAACACCATCCTTTAGGGGGATATTCCTAGGGTGCCACGAGGCCGAGGGTAGATCTCACGGTGTGGACTATATAGGAGAAACGTGAAAGGTTTAAATGAAGCATCATATGCTACAAGTACTTCCCACTAAATGTTCTACCTAGAGGTGCATTAACCTAGATAATCCAGCTACTGATTTTAGTCTAAGTTATCTTTTTAAGTCCACTCATAAACAAATTTTGTCTATGAAATAAACAAGTTCAAGTAGTCACATTTAAACACTTTAATAGACTGACCTTAACTTGCATCCATGCATCAAATCTATCTGATTCACCTTTCCAGGTAGGTTCCATGGTAGGGGTGTTACGTTTCCGTCAACTTCAATACCCCAGCCTAGCCAGAACCCACCTTAGACAAAAGGTCCCTTATAGATAGATTTGCTACACTTTAACCTTTTATTAGTCAATTTAATCCTATTAAACTGATTAGAAGATTAAAGCCTAAGGGTTGCTGATCATATTAGAACCGTGATCTTAGGTCTATGTCATCCAAGTTTTAAACATTTTAAAACCATGAATTAAACATGAGTGAGCATGCATGTCTTTCTTATTGCCTTTAGTTCTAATTTCTTTTTAACCTTTAAAAAGAAACAACTAAAATACATTGCGTATAACTAGGTGTTTATAATGCTTATAGAGAAACCTATGTGTCAAGCTTCATGCAATGTCCGGTCATTACTATACATAACTTTTATATACACGTAATAACCAAGCAAACATGCTTTCCATACACCTTTGTACTATAACAATTATAATAGAAAGATGATGCATGTCAATGCTTTTTATGCATGCATAAATATAACTTTTATATTATATGATGCATGAGCATGCTCTTACATAATTAAATCATGCTTCTCTAAATTATAACATTTACAATAAAGAGATGATGCATGACCAATGCATAACCTAAGATGGGATTTACTATATGTGCATACCATATGACATATAAATAACCATACATCTCATGTAATAAACCAAATATTAATGGACCGGGATGAACCTTTACAAAATCAGAATGAAATAGTTCTATCTATTACATTTTTAATCGAGCAAATCGGTTCACAAGCGAACCGGGTCTTGAACTGCCGGGTGAAGCTCCATCATTTAGTAGACATCCGATTGTGAGATTACTATGGGTTATAATTTTGTTTTTTATTTTTTGGTTTTTTGGTTTATTTAAGATTTGCAATCACGTTTGGTGTGGGTTATGGGGAGCGTCGGTTTCAAAGCTGATTAAACGGGTCCTTATCTGAAGTCCATCGTGTTAGTAGACGCATAAGACGATCGTCGTATCTAGGCACACACTAGATGATAGCACGAAAAGATAATGATCGCTTAGACGACAACGAGGCTATGAAGCCTGATTGTCTAGGTGATCGCTTAACGCGACAAAAGGTAAACAATTTACCATGTGATTTGCTTCGCGGTCGTTTCTTAGAGTCAGGTACTAAGCGATGAAGCTTGCTGAGCTAAACGATGTCTAGTGCGCGCGCACGTTAAATGATACTCGAGTTATCCGTACTTCAGTGATCGCCTACCCCATCGTTTACATGACCTGATCAACTCTTGATCGTCTTCTCCTCAAAGAACAACAATCCTTTGCTCCGAACTTCTTCACGAATGACTCAAGACTCCAACTAACTTTGAATTACAGACTCGATAAACAATTAATTATGCCAAAAACGCAGAGGCCTTAAAAATTAACCGAAAATGTAAACGAATTAATCAAACCAAGGTTACATCCCAGAAAACTTCATTAATCTGAACATCCACAAACAATTTAACAATTAACCAGAGAGTTGATATAATACCCACCGCGAATGTATATTCAATTATTTGCATCAATGAAATTGGAAATTCAGTAACCTGGCTCTAATATCAATTGAAAGGAACTCTTAAACAAGAGAATCATTGAGTGGGAGCGGATTCTTTCCGATTTTATTGTGACAAAATTACCACAAATACATTTGAACAAACAGATATGCATTGTAACACTAATTACTGGCATGCTTTAATAATTAAATATAAAAGACTGAAAGAAACGTACAATTGAAGACTTTCTTCAATTAAACTCAATCCAGCGGAAGTGAACTCCTCTACACTTCTTATCACCCAACAAACAGTCGTCTAACACCACCATGGTCGTCTACACCTTTCGGACCAAGAGAAGGTGTGTGGCACCACATCGTTCAAGCCCTGGAATCAGCCCTTATGAGAGTTATCTATCTACTTGCCCTTGCATCGTGGAAGGAGTGAATTCCATCTTTTGTAGCTAAGTTCCCAGGTCCCAAATCAAACGAATCCCTAAAGTGGTAAGTTTGAGTCAGCGACCCTGGCCACTCGCACCCATTCAAATCAAAGGACCGCCCTCAATGGCAGGAGTTCTCAACTCACTCAGGATTGAGGACATGTTACCTATGGTCATCCTAGTGAAGTGAAGTCTCTGTCATGAACGGTATTATATAACGAGACGTTAACACTTCGTGGTCAGGTCTTATACAAACTCTTTGTATAGGATGCCGCCGCTCACATATCCCCTACACGAATGATTAGGATCAGACCATCTATGACGAGTCACAGCACTTGTAACCATTCCACAAAGCGGGCTGCATTTGTAGCATTTCGAGGATAAGGTTTCCCTCCTATATCAATATACTACAGACCATTTTGGTTATCCTTTAAGTCATGATCCACTTGTATGTCACCATATACATGCTTAAGTTACATAAAGATAACTAGGGATTTTAGGTTTATTGGTTTGTGGTAAAGCAAATAAAACATTCAACTGAGCAAAAACAAGAAGTGAAGTAAAATATAATATATTATACATCACAAGCGTTCGTACAAACTATTTACAAATTACAGAACACGAGACTTTAGGGCATCAACCCCAACATTAATAAGATTAGAAACATAAGTTTAATCTTTTAATCGGTTTAATAGGATTAAATTGACTAATAAAAGATTAAATATGTACCAAATCTATCTATAAGGGACCTTTTGTCTAAGGCGGGTTCTGTCTAGACTGGGGTATTTAAGGTGACAGAAACGGAGCACCCCTACCTGGGAACCTACCTAGAAAGGTGAATTTGAATAATTTGATACATGCATGCAAATTCAATGATAGTCTGTTAAAGTGTTTAATGGGACTTGATTCGAACATGTTTAATTATCAAAAGCAAGAGTTGTCTTTTAGCCAATTAAACTCTCACTTAGATAAAATTAGTAGCCGGATTGTCTAAGTTAATGAATCCATAGGTAGAACATTTAGTGAGAGGTACTTGGGGTATATGATACTTCATTTAAACCTCTATACGTTTCTCCCTAATGTTCACACCGTGAGATCTATCCTTAGTCTTGAGGCACCTTGGGAGTGTCCCCTTAAAGAATGGTGTTTAGGTAGGTCAATATCAAGGTGAACGGAGAGAATGTTCATAGTAAGTGGGAGCGGGACGTGTGACAACATATCCCACAGTCTTTCTCATTAGGTTGGATAACGTTTTATGCATCGCCTCGAGGCACCCTAGGAGTGTCCTCCCAAAGGATGGAAGTTTTGCACAACTCTTTATCTGATCTCCTGAAAGGGATAAGGTTGCTTTAGTCTTTTATCCTAATCTGCTTTTTTCCTACGTTGAGCGCATTAGGGCGGGACTCTAGGGCCTAAAATGAGGGGTTACACTTACCAAAATTGTTAAAGGTTAACATATTCTAGACCCAAAAATGGTGACTGTTAGAGTCAGTTACAATAGTTGTTTCTGTCTAATGATTAAGAATGTCTCATCCCAGTGAAGGGGCATTTGATCACCCCACTGACTTTTGTCCTTCCTCACTAGGGCATCATTGCAAATAGATGTCTTTTCACTTAGGGTACAATAAAACTAATTTGCTAAAACCTAAAATTGGTGTTAAAAGTTGTAGTGCAAATAGACTTATTAAGTTTGTTCATATATTTCAATAACTTTAAATTATGGCAACCGCGACGTTAGCTTTATTAGCCGCTAACAAACTAACTAGTGACAACTATGCTAGTTGAAAAAAAAACAATACTTACTATATTAATCATCGATGATCTTTGGTTCGTCCTTACAGAGGAGTGTCCTCTTATTCCAGCTCCTACTACTGCTCGAAACATTCGAGATGCATATGGGCAATTGATGACGGGAAATTAGATGTCAATTACTCGACAACTAAAATTCGGTGGATGCAATATGCGATGCATGTTCTTAAAGTATGCGTGTATTATCATGCGTCGGTGGTCATGCGTTGGAATGACTATGCGTTAACAAATGTATGCGATGACCGTGCGTTCCTGTCACAATTTTTCTTGCGCTCACGCCAAATATAACGTGAATGCAAGTTTCTCGGGTGATCCAAGGTCAAACTCAGGGACTTGTAGCTAGATGAATGCGGCAATGTGCATGCGGCTGTTGAATAAAAGAATGGTGGAGGGGTTTCTATGCTAACACTACTCCTACTCCTAATTAACAGACAACGCAATGAGAATATGCATGAAAGGTAGAGACACGAAAACTATTTACAAGAAGTAAATGGATGGAAAAATAGATAAAATGTGGAAAGGTCTTCACTGTAACACTGAGCTTGACTGCAAGGACAACCTCAGCCGACGCAAGCTATACGATCATGCTACATACACTAAAAGCCTAAATCTAGGACGTATGCGGTTTATATGCATAAGGGTCAAGATGACCACATACAGCCACCATATCCTACTTCCAGGACGCAGCCATTGTCCTCTCCATAGGGTGCATACGCTGTGTAATAACAAACGGAGTTTATTCCTAAGTCTCCATTCTTGCTTATGCAAACCTAATCTAGCCCTCTCGAGCATCGATTCTAACCTAGCTCTCTCGAGTCTTAGGTTCTTTCTTTAGACTCTCTCTCGAGTAGCTCTAAAGGTGTGATGGGCGCATACATAAGACAAGGTAACCACACAAACTTGGCTGACACAAGATCATTCCTATCTCTAGTGAACAATAGCTTACATTGCCTAATGTGACAAACCATTTACCCTCCCAGGCAGTTAGTTGTTGCTGACTTTACTAATAGACAAGCGTTGCGTCCGCCTATAGACAGGCGTTGCTACAGCTTCACACTAAAAAAATAAGGTTTTCTCACACACTCACATAACACACAGCTCTTGGTGGTTTGCTACATGCTTCATATCTCTAATCCACATGACTAAGTATGCGATACTCTAGCAATCTGACTAAGTGATGCAATGAAAGTTGAGGATGCTAAGTAAAGAAGATGGAGATGGAATTGGAGGAAACATAGAAATGCATTGAACACATAATGTATTAATTCCGTAATCACAAAATGTAATACAATGCAATATAAGAAAATAAGAGAAAATGAAAGGACCTGATGGAAGCAATGACTTGCTTCCAGCGGATGTGCGTCAAGGCTGTCGGTGGTGCCATGGAAGGGCAGTGGAGCTGACTCTCCTGAGATCTAGGTCCGATCGATGGCTCCGGTCGTCACTCGGAATGGATGAAGGAGATGAAGAACTCTCAAGCTTTCTTTTCACGCTTTAGTCAGGATCACAAGGAAAACTTTGGACAAGTTGAAATTCTGCTCATCAGCTTTTTTATATAGAGCTTGGATCGCTGACAGCATTAATGGACTGCTCTGATTCTGCCATTCGCGACGCGTTAATCCTTTTCTGAATCTCTGCTGCAAACGGCGTGGTAGGTGAAATGTCAACATCATCTTTTGATTTCCTCGAGATATGCGCTGATGCGTTCATTCCACCAACCTTGCATTGATTCCTCTATTATGCGTTATCGTGTAGCTGCAATCATTCAGTGACCACATTCGCTTAATACTGCAACTTTTACACGATGACTGCAATCGTTTTGCCAATCGCAACTCCTATACGATGGACGCATGCGGCTGATTACCGCAACACCCATGCGTTGATCGAATGTGTTCGCCTTTTCGATGGAGATTTTCTCCGCATGCGGTCGTCTATGCGGTAATCCGGCTTCCACGTTTACGTCCACTTTCTACGTTAGCTACAAACATAGATAATTCAGCGCATAATAACGCATACTAACAGGTTAGCCCAGATTATTAGTGCTGAATGCCGTAAGCTCATTTTCTCATGAATTCCTAACATAATTGCCGCATATTCTGCTTAACAGCCCTCATAATTCTAAATAAAAGGCCTAGGATGACGTGCATTTCTGCATGTCATCAGTGATGGACACAAGCGAACGAGAAGGACCGAGCGTACATCCTGGCCAACATAAACGATGTCTTAGCCAAGAAGCATGAGCCCATGGTCACTACACGTGAGATCATGGAGTCCCTAAAAGGAATGTTCAGAAAACCATCTGGGCAACTCAAACATGACACTCTAAAAAACATCTTCAACTCCAAAACGAAGGAGGGTACATCTGTTCGAGAACACTTTCTGAACATGATGGTCCACTTTAATGTGGCGAAGATGTACAGGACCCGTATTGATGAGGGTAGGCAGGTTAGCATTATTCTGCAAACGTTGCCAGAAAGCTTCTTGCACTTCGTAAGCAATGTTGTTTTAAACAGCGTTGATTACACCCTTACAACTCTCCTTAACGAGTTGCAAACGTTCGAATCCTTGCTGAAAAGCAAGGAGAAGATAGTTAGTGAGGCAAATGTTGCTTCATCATCTAAAAAATTCCACAAAGGTTCAACCTCAAGAACTAAGTTTGCATCTTCTTCTTCCGGCACTAATAAGTGGAAGAAGAAGAAGGGTACTAAGGTGAAGGGGAAGACATCAGCTAACCCACAATCTGCGGCACAATGGGGTAGGAAACCAATGCCGGTTGAAAAAGGAAAATGTTTTCATTGCAACTAGGATGGGCACTGGAAACGAAATTACCCATGTTGGCTAAAAGAAAGGAAGAAGGCTAAGGCTAAGGGGAGACAAGGTAAATGTGATTTACTGGTTCTGGAAACATGTTTAGTGGAGACTGATGATTTTAAAGGAGCACTTAAAAAAGAGACCCTTGAACAGAAGCAAGATCGTTCCAAACCCCATTGTTACAAAACATACACATTTACAATCAAACAGTAATAGTTATGCAAAAACTCTAAATTACAGCATGCTTTCAAAAGGGAAATACTAAAGTTCAAGTGAACTTACCCTTGGAGAACTATTCTTCTCGTTCCTTTGAACTTTGCTGCACGATCATTCACCAAACACGAACGTTAAGCCTCAGTAATCTCCTCAAACAAGAACTAATCTACACTCGTCCCTAGAACAGAAAGAAGACACCATCAGAAGGCTACATTGGTATTCTCGGTGTGAGAATCTAAGACTTGCGGGCTCTGTAGGATTTGGTAGAGGGTAGGAGGAATTATCAAATCGTGTAGATGATCGAGTAGGTGGGAGATAGTTTTAGTCTATCGTATAGACAGAGTACTTGATCGTTTAGAAGACAAGTCACACTATCGTATAGAAAACTCTTGCACGATTGTGTATGCTCTAAAGCTATCGTATAGATATATCTTTTGATTGCACGATTCACAAATTCGTAATGATCGCTCCTTGTAAAAATGAAAACAATTTTCATTTTAACCATCAGTTACCATAACTAATCACAACTTCCCACTAAGTTGGTTATGGGAGAAAAAATCGTAACCAATTATCCTCTAATTGATTTAATTACAAATAAATAATATATTCATAACCTATAGTTTTAATATCACATCTCATGCAATAAATAAATCATAGTTCTTTTTCTCCCTTTTAGCATTTAATAATAATTCCTCCAATCAATGTATCTAATACATTAAGTCAATTATATCTCATACAATTGATATAATTTAATTATATCATATATAATCAAATTTCCTCTTGTTAATTTGAACATTTCAAACTAACCAAAAAACTGATTCTCAACATGAATCCATTGAGCTACCAAAGAAATCTTATGGACCTGTAGCTTGAAGCTCCAACAGTACGTGAATAACTGACTAAACTCTTTAATCACAATATCCACCATCCGTTAACCGTCAGGCATTCCACTAAAGACCGACAACTGCACTCTTTGCACTACAGATATAATTCTATGTTCATTGGATATAACCAATCAACAGTATGATGACCCTTCACAAATAGCTCATAAGTACAATCGAGCCAATTTACTGTTTTTTCCCTGTAATTACATCTAACTCCTTAAGTACCACTGATTCCTCTAATGAACAATACATCAAAGTCCTATTATGAATAAATCCTTCTCGAGCCATGAAAAGGTGTGGCGCCATATTGTTCAAGTCTCGAAATCAGCTCTTAAAGGAGCAATTTATCTACTTACCCCTAAACTGAGGAAGGAGTGAATTTCGTGTTGTATAGCTGAGTTCTCAGCTCCCCAATCAGACGAATCTCCAAAGTGGTAGGTTTAAGTTGGCGATCTGGCCACTCGCACCCATACAAATCAAAGAACTACCCTCATACGTAGGAACTCCCAACACACTCAGGATTAAAGTCATGGTACCTATGGTCATCCTAGTAAAATGAAAGTCTCTGTCATGAATGACGTTATATAAGGAGATTAAATATTTCATGATCTAATCTTATACAAACTATTTAGTATAGAGCATCTTTGCTCGCACATCTAATACATGAATGGTCAAGATTAGACCATTTGTAGTACATTACAACACGTGTAACATCTACAAAGCGAGCCATACTCGCAGTGTCAACAGGATAAGGTTTCCCTCCATTATCCATCTACTACAAACCATTTAGGTTATCACCTAAAGCACGGTCGACTTGTATGTCATTACATACATGCTTAAGTTACAACAATAACTAGGGATCTTAGTTTATTGGTTTGTGGTTAATGTAACAAAATATCTCATATATCAAAAACTGTAGTGAAGAAAATATCTCATATTATTACATCACATAATGTTTGTTCACTTACATGTTTACAAACTACTGGACTCAGCGAGATTTAAGGCATCAACCCCAACAAATTCTGCCTGAATTATAGACTTTGGGGCTAGTAATCATGTTTGTTCTCCTTTTCAGGGGATTAGATCCTGGCAATAGCTTGAGGCTGGAGAGATGATGATGCGAGGAGGCACCAGGTTCGTCATCTCAGTTGTGGCAGTGGGAGTCCTCTAGTTAACTTTATAAAATAGATTTATCATTTTACATGATGTATATGTTGTTTCCAAGTTAAAGAAGAACTTAATTTCTGTAAAGTGTTTGCTTCAATGTAAATCTACCCTCAACTTTTCAATGAATAAAGTGTTTATTCTAAAATATGGTTTTGAGATATGTTCAGCATTACTGGAAAATAATTTGTATGTGCTAAGACCGTTAGCAAAAAATTCTCTCCATAACATAAAGATGTTTAAACCTGTCGTAACTCAAAATAAAATACTTAAACTTTCTCCTAAAGAAAATATCCAACTTTGGCACCTTCGATTAGAGCACATAAATCTCAATAGGATTGAGAGATTGATGAAGAATGGACTTCTAAACGAGTTAGCGAAAAACTCTTTACCTGTGTGCGAGTCATGCCTTGAAGGCAAGATGACTAAAAAACCTTTTACTAGAAAAGGTTATCGAGCCAAAATGCCTCTAGAGTTAGTACATTTAGACCTTTGTGGTCCGATGAATGTGCGAGTCAGGGGAAGTTACAAGTATTTCATCACTTTTACTAATGATTACTCGAGGTACAGGTATGTTTATTTGATGCAACATAAGTCAGAATCCTTTGAAAAGTTCAAAGAGATCAAAGCTGAGGTTGAAAACGCATTAGATAAACGGATTAAAACACTTCAATCTGATCGAGATGGAGAGTTTTTTTATTCTGAGTCCCAGAACTATTTGATAGAACATGGAATTATTTCCCAACTCTCACCATCGGGTACACCTCAGTAGAATGGTGTATCAAAGAGGAGAAAAAGGACCCTATTGGACATGGTTCGGTCGATGATGAGTTATACTTCCTTACCAGACTCGTTTTGGGGTTTTGTAGTAGAAACTACAGCCTATATCCTCAACTGTGTTCCTTCCTATAGTGTTGCCAAAACACCTTTGGAGCTGTGGAACGGGCGTAAAGTTAGTTTGTATCACTTCCGCATTTGAGGTTGCCCAGCACATGTGCTTAAGGCTAATCTTGAGAAATTGGAACCACGTTCAAGGTTGTGCCTATTTGTAGGCTACCTGAAAGGGACGCGAGGGGGTTACTTTTATGATCCTAAAGAAAACAAGGTGTTTGTGTTGACAAACGCTACCTTCTTTGAGGAAGATCATATAAGGGAGCACAGTTCAAGAAGTAAAATTGTATTGAGTGAACTTTCCAAAGATACTACCGAAACTTCAACAAAAGTTGTTGAAGAGCCTGCTACATCAACAAGAGTTATTGATGGAAGTTCATCTAGTAAGTCAAATCCACTTCAAGAGTTGAGGGACCTCGATGTAGTGGGAGGGTTGTGAACCCACCTGTTTGCTATACGAGTTTAACTGAAATTCTAGCTATGGTAGCCGATGGCAAGGTTGAAGATCTGTTGTACTGTAAGAAGGCAATGGAAGTTGTTAACAGAGATGAATGGGTCAAAGACATGGATTTCAAGATAGAGACTATGTACTTCAACTCAGTATGGGATCTTGTAGATCAACCTGATGGGGTTGAACCTATAGGTCACAAATGGATCTACAAGAAGAAACGAGGTGCTGATGGGAAGGTGCAAACCTTCAAGGCTAGACTTGTGGCAAAGGGTTATACCCAGGTGGAGGGAGTTGACTATGAAGAGACTTTTTCACCTGTTTCCATGCTTAAGTCTATGTGCATCCTCCTGTCAATTGCCTCATATTATAACTATGAGATATGGAAAATGGATGTTAAGACTGCCTTTTCGAATGGTAATCTTTAGGAGACCATTTATATGGTGCAACCCGAGGGATTCATAGCCCAAGGTTAGGAGCAAAAGGTTTGCAAAGTGAATTAGTCCATTTATGGACTGAAACACGCATCTCGATCTTGGAACATAAGGTTTGATACTGCAATCAAATCTTATGACTTTGACTAAAACGTTGATGAGCCTTATGTCTACAAGAAAATCATCAACAATTCAGTAGTTTTCCTAGTATTATATGTGAAGGATCTCATATCTAAGAGTTCCATGAGCGTGTTTGGATCACTCCGATCTCACAGTGACTGAAATACAATCATATACATTCCACACAAACAGTTATGCAAATAAACTCTAATTAATGGCTTGCTACGAACAACAAAATAACAAAGGGACAGAGTTCCATACCAGTTGAAGACAAGCTTCACACTCTGGAACTCCAACACAGCGGAAACCCTCCAAGCGATCTACCAACGCCCGGTGGAAACATCGACTGTAGCAGCACGAACAACGCGAACTCACGACCGCAACGGGGATGAAACCACCACTAAAGGGCCCTGGGTATTCTCGGAGTGAAAACTCAAAGGGTGGGCTTTGGTGAATTTGGTAGAGGAAGGAGGAAACACGAATCATGTAGGCGATAAGCAAGTGGAAGGGAAGAAAACGCTATCGCAAAGCAGAAATGCTTTTCGTTTAGGAGGAGCTACACGATCGTGTAGGATTTACTGAACGATCGTTTAGGAAAAGGTACACGATTGTTTAGTAAAACC